>NC_143039.1:78923614-78988614 GCF_057628025.1 Oncorhynchus mykiss
ATTAAACCACCGTCTCCCCCTCCTTCACTTCTATTCAACCATCGTCTCCTCCTTCACTTCTATTAAACCATCTTCTCCCCCTCCTTCAATTCTGTTAAACCATCTTCTCCCCCTCCTTCACTTCTATTAAACCACCGTCTCCCCCTCCTTCACTTCTATTAAACCATCATCTCCCCCTCCTTCACATCTATTCAACCATCGTCTCCTCCTTCACTTCTGTTAAACCATCGTCTCCCCCTCCTTCACTTCTATTAAACCACCGTCTCCCCCTCCTTCACTTCTATTCAACCATCGTCTCCTCCTTCACTTCTATTAAACCATCTTCTCCCCCTCCTTCAATTCTGTTAAACCATCTTCTCCCCCTCCTTCACTTCTATTAAACCATCGTCTCCCCCTCCTTCACTTCTATTAAACCATCTTCTCCCCCTCCTTCACTTCTGTTAAACCATCTTCTCCCCCTCCTTCACTTCTATTAAACCATCGTCTCCCCCTCCTTCACTTCTATTAAACCATCTTCTCCCCCTCCTTCACTTCTATTAAACCATCTTCTCACCCTCCTTCACTTCTGTTAAACCATCTTCTCCCCCTCCTTCACTTCTATTAAACCATCGTCTCCCCCTCCTTCTCTTCTATTAAACCATCGTCTCCCCCTCCTTCACTTCTATTAAACCACCGTCTCCCCCTCCTTCACTTCTATTAAACCATCGTCTCCCCCGCACTCACTTCTATTAAACCATCGTCTCCCCCTCCTTCACTTCTATTAAACCATCGTCTCCCCCTCCTTCACTTCTATTAAACCATCATCTCCCCCTCCTTCACTTCTATTCAACCATCGTCTCCTCCTTCACTTCTATTAAACCATCGTCTCCCCCTCCTTCACTTCTATTAAACCATCATCTCCCCCTCCTTCACTTCTATTAAACCATCGTCTCCTCCTTCACTTCTATTAAACCATCTTCTCCACCTCCTTCACTTCTATTCAACCATCGTCTCCTCCTTCACTTCTATTAAACCATCGTCTCCCCCTCCTTCACTTCTATTAAACCATCATCTCCCCCTCCTTCACTTCTATTCAACCATCGTCTCCTCCTTCACTTCTATTAAACCATCGTCTCCCCCTCCTTCACTTCTATTAAACCATCATCTCCCCCTCCTTCACTTCTATTAAACCATCGTCTCCTCCTTCACTTCTATTAAACCATCGTCTCCCCCTCCTTCACTTCTATTAAACCATCGTCTCCCCCTCCTTCACTTCTATTAAACCACCGTCTCCACCTCCTTCATCTCTGTTAAATCATCATCTCCCCCTCCTTCACTTCTATTAAACCACCGTCTCCCCCTCCTTCACTTCTATTAAACCATCGTCTCCCCCTCCTTCACTTCTATTAAACCACCGTCTCCCCCTCCTTCACTTCTATTAAACAATCGTCTCCCCCTCCTTCACTTCTATTAAACCATCGTCTCCCCCTCCTTCACTTCTATTAAACCACCGTCTCCCCCTCCTTCTCTTCTATTCAGCCATCGTCTCCCCCTCCTTCACTTCTATTAAACCACCGTCTCCTCCTCCTTCACTTCTATTAAACCATCATCTCCTCCTCCTTCACTTCTATTAAAACATCGTCTCCTCCTTCACTTCTATTAAACCATCGTCTCCCACTCCTTCATCTCTGTTAAACCATCATCTCCCCCTCCTTCACTTCTATTAAACCACCGTCTACTCCTCCTTCACTTCTATTAAACCATCATCTCCCCCTCCTTCACTTCTATTAAAACATCGTCTCCTCCTTCACTTCTATTAAACCATCGTCTCCCACTCCTTCATCTCTGTTAAACCATCATCTCCCCCTCCTTCACTTCTATTAAACCATCGTCTCCCCCTCCTTCACTTCTATTAAACCATCGTCTCCTCCTTCACTTCTATTAAACCACCGTCTCCCCCTCCTTCACTTCTATTAAACCATCGTCTCCCCCTCCTTCACTTCTATTAAACCATCGTCTCCCCCTCCTTCACTTCTATTCAACCATCGTCTCCTCCTTCACTTCTATTAAACCACCGTCTCCCCCTCCTTCACTTCTATTAAACCACCGTCTCCCCCTCCTTCACTTCTATTAAACCATCGTCTCCCCCTCCTTCACTTCTATTAAACCACCGTCTCCCCCTCCTTCACTTCTATTAAACCATCGTCTCCCCCTCCTTCACTTCTATTAAACCATCGTCTCCCTCTCCTCACTTCTATTAAACTACTGTCTCCTCCCTTATTCACCTTTATTATACCGCTCTCCTTCTCCCTTCTTCACTCCTATTAAACCCCATCTCTCTGTCATCCCCCGTTCCCTCCTTCACCTCTATTAAAACCCCATCTCTCTGTCATCCCCTGTTCCCTCCTTCACCTCTATTAAACCCCCATCTCTCTGTCATCCCCTGTTCCCTCCCTCTGTTCGGCTTTGATCAGCCTTTCTTCACACTCCTTCTCTGATACCTCGGTATCAAGGAGACTATGCATCCTTGGTCCTCCCCCTTTTCCCTACTCCTCATCCCTCCCTCCCTCCCTCCCTCCCTCCCTCCCTCCCTCCCTCCCTCCCTCCCTCCCTCCCTCCCTCCCTCCCTCCCTCCCTCCCTCCCACTAGCTTCAACTTTTCCTTCCTTCCATCTCTGTCCCAATGTATTACCTCCCTCCCTCCCTCCCTCCCTCTCCCCTACTATCCTTGTCCCCTTACCTCATTGCAAATTTCAAAAACTTCAAAACCATGCATTCTGAGACATCATGTAGGGACCCTCCAGGTCGGGACCTGCCTGTTCTGTTTGTCAGTTATCTGATGTAACCCCCCCCCCCCCCCCCCCCCCCCCCACCCCACCCCCCTCTCCGCAGTACAGGAGGACTTGGCTTATCTCTCACGCTGGCTTCCGATGCGAATTCGGATCATTTAGAGATGTGGAAAACTTTTCCCTCGTTTGTTTTTTAGCACCGCACTACTCTCTATTTACTGTATCACATACTGTAGACGTCATCCATTTGGGATTGAAAAAGTTTTTTTTTTTTTTTATATATAGCTTGTGATCTGCATTGAAAAATATTACAAAGTTGTACACAAGAGAATAAGCAACAACAACGAAAAACTAAATTGTAGATTTGTTCAATAACTTATGAACTGGAAACCTTTGAAGGCTTTCAAATCAAATCCTATTGGTCACTTGAATGTGGTTAGCAGATCCTATTGGTCACATGAATGTGGTTAGCAGATCCTATTGGCCACATGAATGTGGTTAGCAGATCCTATTGGTCACATGAATGTGGTTAGCAGATCCTATTGGTCACATGAATGTGGTTAGCAGATCCTATTGGTCACATGAATGTGGTTAGCAAATCCTATTGGTCACATGAATGTGGTTAGCAGATCCTATTGGTCACATGAATGTGGTTAGCAGATCCTATTGGTCACATGAATGTGGTTAGCAGATCCTATTGGTCACATGAATGTGGTTAGCAGATCCTATTGGTCACATGAATGTGGTTAGCAGATCCTATTGGTCACATGAATGTGGTTAGCAGATCCTATTGGTCACATGAATGTGGTTAGCAGATCCTATTGGTCACATGAATGTGGTTAGCAGATCCTATTGGTCACAAAGACATGGTTAGCAGATGTTAATGCGAGTGTAGCGAAATGCTTGTGCTTCTTCGTTCCGACTGTGCAGTAATATCTAACAAGTAATCTAACAATTCCACTACAACTACCTAATACACACATCTAAAGGGATGGAATAAGATTATGTACATAGAAATATATGGATGAGCGATGGCAAAGCAGCATAGACAAGATGCAAAAGATGGTATAAAATACAGTATATAAAGATGTGATATGAGTAATGCTAAGTAAAGGAACAAAATAAGATTATATTTCTAAAAATTCTGCGAAGTTTCCTAACGACTCCCACCCTACTGTAATGAAACACACAGTTACACACACACACACACACACACACACACACACACACACACGCACACACAGTTACACGCACACACAGTTACACACACACACAGTTACACACACACACACACACACACACAGTTAGACACACACAGTTACACACACACAGTCACACACACACACACACACACAGTCACACACACACACACACACACACACACACAGTCACACACGCACACACAGTTACACACACACACACACACAGTTACACACACACACAGTTACACAAACACACAGTTACACACACACAGTTACACACACACAGTTACACACACACACAGTTACACACACACACCCATGCTCGCAGGAAGACAAGCACACAGTCACACACACACACACACACAGTCACACACGCACACACAGTTACACACACACACAGTTACACACACACACAGTTACACACACACAGTCACACACACACAGTCACACACACACAGTTACACACACACAGTCACACACACACAGTCACACACACACAGTCACACACACACAGTCACACACACACCCATGCTCGCATGAAGACAAGCACACAGTTACACACACATACACACACATACGCTCGCAATTAACATGTTCACACACATACATTACACGCTTGCACAAACACAGAAAGACAAGCACACACACACACACACACACATACACACACACACACACACATACACACACACACACACGGACAGACACACGCATGGTTTTCCATGTTTAAAGCAAGCGAAAAGGCTGATTCCTTTGTCACGACAGCAGTGTGTAATAGGCGAATTACCTTGTCTATCTAGTAGCCTTTATTCATTACCTGAACGGCCTTGCTTTAGTGCGTAGGGCGCCGTCCATTGTGCTGATACAGCACAGAGGAGATAGGCTATAGATTATCTGCGCCAACCTGTCACTTAAAAAGCACTCAATCAATGGTCTCGGGGTCTCAGCGTTGGGACTTTATGTTTATTGCGGTACAGTGTGACATAAGCAGAATTCAACTAGACCAAAAGTATGTGGACACCTACTCGTCGAACATCTCATTCCAAAATCACAGGCATTAATATTAAGTTGGTTCACCTTTCGCTGCTATAACAGCCTCCACTCTTCTGGGAAGGCTTTCCACTAGATGTTGGAACAATGCTGTGTTGATTTGATTCCATTCATCTACAAGAGCATTAGGTCTGGCGCTGATGTTGGGCGATTAGGCCTAGCAGTCGGTGTTCCTATTCAACCCAAAGATGTTGGATGGGGTTGAGGTCAGGGCTCTGTGCAGGCCAGTCAAGTTCTTCCACACCATCTCGACAAACTGGAACTAAGGGGGCCAATAGCCCGAACCATAAAAAACAGCCCAAGACCATTATTCCTCCTTCACCAAAATGTAGTTAACTCCTGGCTTCCGCCAAACTCAGATTCGTCCCAGATGGTGAAGTGTGATTCATCGCTCCTGAGAATGCGTTTCCACTTCCCCAGAATCCAATGGAGGCGAGCTTCACACCACTTCAGCAAACTCTTGGCATTGCGCATGGTGATCTTAGGCTGGTGTGCGGCTACTCGGCCATGGAAACCCATTTCATGAAGCTCCCGATGAACAGTTCTTGTGCTGATGTTTCTTCCAGAGGCAGTTTAGAATCTGTAGTGAGTTTTGCAACCGAGGACAAACAATTTTTACATGCTTCAGCACTCTGCGGTCCCGTTCTGTGAACATGCGTGGTCTACCACTTCGCTGCTGAGCCGTTGTTGCTCCTAGACGTTTCCACTTCACAATAACAGCACTTAACACAATTACCTGGGGCAGCTCTAGCAGGACAGAAATGTGACAAACTGACTTGTTGGAAAGGTGGCATCCTATGACGGTGCCACGTTGACGGTGCCATTCTACTGTCAATGTTTGTCTATGGAGATAGCATGGCAGTGTGATTTCGGTTTTACACACCTGTCGGTCAACAGGTGTAGCTGAAATAGCCAAATCCACTAATTTGAATGGGTGTCCACGTACTTTTGTATTTATCATGTAATTCCAATGCAAGAGCCCACCCAAAATTGGGCCCCATCACCGATTTCAACGGTACTTTAGTCACTTACTGATGGCAGGATGATGTTCCAGCTCTCTTCAGACAGTAGCTCCCCAAACCAGGCCTATCTGAAATAAGAAAATGATCAATGAAACCTCCAGGTAGCCTGTTATTGTTCTGATAGATGCCTCCGAAGTAGATTTCTTATATAATAGATAAATACAGGCCAACTCAGTTTTTTTCCCCCCCAGGCAAAACGAGAGAAAATTAAACAGGTGTTTTCTGGGTCACTAATCTGGCAACCTGGATATTTCACGCTTTTAATCCAAATTGTGCTGATCAACAGTGTCAAGTTACTTTTCAGTGCGTTCACAGAAACTCTGAAGTCGCCATGCATAATAAAGGGGCTGAGCATGGTGCAACCTGATCTCATAGACTAGACGTAAAGGTGCTCCAGGGTAAAACAACTCATGTCACGTTCCGTGTGCCAACCTGATCTCATAGACTAGACGTAATGGTGCACCAGGGTAAAACAACTCGTGTCACGTTCCGTGTGCCAACCTGATCTCATAGACTAGACGTAAAATAGTAAATTAAATTCCAAAACACTGAAATGAGTATATTAATTAACCTGTCTACGATACTGGTTCCCAATTGGGAATCAACCCTCCCACGTTCAGCTGAAACGGTGGCGCATGGAACGCAAAAATATTCTTAAAAATATTTAACCTCCACACATTAACAAGTCCAATAGCTCAAATGAAAGATAAACACCTTGTTCATCTAGCCAGCAAGTCAGATTTCTAAAATGTTTTACGGCGAAAACATAGCACATATATATGTAAAACCACCACCAGACACAGCTCATTTCAATAGCCAAAACATGCAATCAACAAACGCAGGATTAAAAAATAAATCGCTCACTAACCTTTTGAAAATCTTCATCAGATGACAGTAATATGACATGTTACACAGTACATATTTTTTTTTTCAATAATATGCCATTTATATCCATAAATGTCCATTTACAGTGAGTTCACGTTCAGAAATTACTCAAAAATGCCCGCAGGAAATCTATGTAGCGCGGCAAGATAACGTAAATAGACATCATAAACTTTGACTAAATATACATGTTCTACATATAGTTAGAAAGATACACTGCTTCTTTATGCAACCGCTGTGTTAGATTTATTTTTAACGTTACAGAAATCGCACACTATTCCATATGCTGAGACAGCGCTCAGTTCCAAGCTACATTTCCACGTAATGTTGGAGTCAACAGAAACACAGATTTAAGCATAAATATTCCCTTACCTTCGATGGTCTTCGTTCAGAATGTTCTGGAAGGCTTCATACTTACCCAATACATCGTTTGGTTTCAAGTCTTGCGTCTTTGTATTAGCTACTGCTAATAACATCAGCTGAAATGCACCCAAAACGTCCTCTGGTCCGGAAAAGTTGCGCATCAAAACTTCAAAATTACATATTATATGTCGACTAAACAGGTCAAACTAAGTGCAGAAGCAAGCTTTATGATGTTTTAGACACGCAAAACAAACTTCAATTCAATCGGCCATCGTCTGCCCTTCTCTTGAGTGCTGGAACAAAGGAATGGCTGGGACCAATTCGCGCCCATACGCACAGCCTATTCTCTCGTGGCACGCACTAATTTCACTCCCATAGGGTCAATTCTCGCGGGATTTGAACGATTCAAAGCTCTAATGAAAGAGGACATCTAGCGGAAGAGATAGAAAGTGTCCCCAGAATCATAACTGGTTGGGAAGGGTGGGGGCCATGACGTCAAAGTTGCTCCAACTTTCATGGCCACAAAAAATAGTTTGGAAGAATGCCTGCCCTGTGAGTTCTGCTATACTTACAGACATAATTCCAACGGTTTTAGAATCTTTAGAGTGTTTTCTATCCAATAATAATTTTTATTTGCATATATTAGCAATTTTTGACAGATTTTTTTTCCAGTTTACTAGGGGTACCCAATCTCTCCAAAGGGGGCGTATGTCAGCCATATCCTTAACAGGTTTTAACAAACGTTTGATATGGTTTACATAAGACAGCATTTCTGAAGTAAATCTCTATGTTTTATGTAAATGATCAGTGTCCTTAAAACTGGCCTCTTTCTTGTATTTCAAAGACGATGGAACGAAAATAATAAAACAATAGAAATGTTTTTTGATTACATTATCTTTTACCAGATCTAATGTGTTATATTATCCTACATTAACTTCACATTTCCAAAAAACGTATTTCAAATGGTGTCAAGAATATGCATGTCCTTGCTTCAGGTCCTGAGCTACAGGCAGTTAGATTTGGGTATGTCATTTCAGGTGAAAATGAAAGAAAAAAAAGGTCCTATCCTTAGAAGGGTCCTCAGTGCTTGTTGTAGAAAACCTGGCCCTACGGTACTGCCCAGGGACACATTAGAAATACCTGGCCCTAGAGTACTGCCCAGGGACACATTGGGAAACCTGGCCCTAGAGTACTGCCCAGGGACACATTGGAAAACCTGGCCCTACGGTACTGCCCAGGGACACATTGGAAAACCTGGCCCTACGGTACTGCCCAGGGACACAGTGGAAAACCTGGCTCTAGAGTACTGCCCAGGGACACAGTGGAAAACCTGGCCCTACGGTACTGCCCAGGGACACAGTGGAAAACCTGGCCCTACGGTACTGCCCAGGGACAGGAAAGTGGAAAACCTGTTCTCCTCCCTCTGGACCATCTCTATGGGCTTGTTGACCATCTGTATGGGCTTGTTGATGTCCTCCTCCCACTGGACCATCTCTATGGGCTTGTTGACCATCTCTATGGGCTTGTTGACCATCTCTATGAGCTTGTTGATGTCCTCCTCCCTCTGGACCATCTCTATGGGCTTGTTGACCATCTGTATGGGCTTGTTGATGTCCTCCTCCCACTAGACCATCTCTATGGGCTTTTTGATGTCCTCCTCCCTCTGGACCATCTCTATGGGCTTGTTGATGTTCTCCTCCCTCTGGACCATCTCTATGGGCTTGTTGATGTTCTCCTCCCTCTGGACCATCTCTATGGCTTGTTGATGTTCTCCTCCCTCTGGACCATCTCTATGGGCTTGTTGACCATCTCTATGGGCGTGTTGATGTCCTCCTCCCACTGGACCATCTCTATGGGCTTGTTGATGTCCTCCTCCCACTGGACCATCTCTATGGGTTTGTTGACCATCTCTATTGGCTTGTTGATTTCCTCCTCTCACTAGACCATCTCTATGGGCTTGTTGATGTCCTCCTCCCACTAAACCATCTCTATGGGCTTGTTGATGTCCTCCTCCCACTGGACCATCTCTATGGGCTTGTTGATGTCCTCCTCCCACTGGACCATCTATATGGGCTTGTTGAAGTTCTCCTCCCACTAAACCATCTCTATGGGCTTGTTGACCGTCTCTATGGGCTTGTTAACCATCTCTATGGGGGGGACTAACTAGTACTGGAATTACTACTGCCAGGACTAGTACTGTCTGGAGGAACTAGTGCTGTCTGGAGGAACTAGTACTGTCTGGAGGAACTAGTGCTGTCTGGAGGAACTAGTACTGTCTGGAGGAACTAGTACTGTCTGGAGGAACTAGTACTGTCTGGAGGAACTAGTACTGCCTGGAGGAACTAGTACTGCCTGGAGGGACTAGTACTTTCTGGAGGAACTAGTAGTGTCCTAGTTACTCTCTGTGGGCTGTCCTTGTTCTCCTACTCAATTTCAGTTGGAGGTAACTTGCAAATTACTCCATTACATTTGATCAAATCTCTTCACTTACATTTTTATTTATATTGAGATTAAAACCATTACCAATTTTGGTGGTTTTCATTTTTCACACAAATGTGTCACAACCACTTGACTAATTAAACGTTTTCAAAATAACTTATCATCAAAACTCAAGTTCATTGGCTCTCAAATCAGTCCATCAAATCCTACATCTCCACCACTGTTCTTTATGTGAAGCTCACATCTTCACTCCTGAGGATCAGATATCAGGTATGAAGGTAAGACCCAGATGCAGACGACGTCGAATTAACAACAGTGTAATAATCCAACAGGGGCAATATACAGGTCAAGGCAGGCAGGGGTCAGTAACCAGAGGTGGGGCAAAGGTACTGGACACTGGACAGCAGGTCAGGCAGGCTCAGGGTCAGGGAAAGGCAGAGTGGTCAGGCAGGCTCAGGGTCAGGGAAAAGCAGAGTGGTCAGGCAGGGTCAGCGAAAGGCAGAGTGGTCAGGTAGGCTTGGGGTCAGGGAAAGGCAGAGTGGTCAGGCAGGCTCACTGTGTACACCGGATGGCCATCGATGACACATGGAGGAGTGGTGGGCCTGGAAACAGAAGACAAAGGGCTTTGAGACTAGTGCCTCTAGAGATGGAGAACGGGCCGATGAAACAGGGGGAAGTTTATGGGATTCCACCCAGAGGGGCAGGTCCCGGGTGGAGAACCTTACCCTCTGCCTGAGCCGATAGCGTGGCGCAGGGGTCCAGTGGCCATCCAGTTGTCGCCTATACCTGGAAGTGGTCTTCAACAGAGTGGTCGGGGCTCTCTTCAAGGTACGACGAAAGAGGCGGATGAACACCTGGGCAGAGAGATTGCTGACTTCCTCCTCTTGCTC
This sequence comes from Oncorhynchus mykiss, assembly GCF_057628025.1. Taxonomy (NCBI): domain Eukaryota; kingdom Metazoa; phylum Chordata; class Actinopteri; order Salmoniformes; family Salmonidae; genus Oncorhynchus; species Oncorhynchus mykiss. Next base: position 78,934,230 of record NC_143039.1, read on the forward strand.
CGGGAAGAGCAGAGGCTGTGGTCCCAAGGAACACTCAAATGGCGAGAGACCCGTGGCAGAGCAAGGAAGGGTATTGCGGGCGTACTCAACCCATACCAGTTGCTGACTCTAGGTGGTAGGGTTTGGTGGAGACAGGGAAGAGCCGTCTCTAAGTCCTAGTTGGCTCGCTCCAACTGGCCGTTGGACTGGGGTTGGAATCCGCAGGACAGGCTGGCCGACAACCCAATGAGCGTGCAGAGCGCCTTCCAGAACTGGGACAAAAACTGCGGACCATGGTCGGAGACCATGTCCAATGGGGGTCCTTCGATCTGGAAGACGTGCTGCACTGGGCAGTCTACTTGGCCGAGGGTAGTTTGGGGAGAGGAATGAAGTGGGTGGCTATGGAAAACCGGTCGGGAGTGTTGCCCTCAGACGGAGGGAAATTCGTGACAAATCAAGGTATATATTGGACCAGGGATGGTGAGAGACAGGCAGTGGTTGAAGGAGATCAGCCGAAGCTTGCCTGAGGAGTCTTGTTCTGTGCACAGACCGTGCAGGTGGCGACAAACGCGGCAACATCTGGAACCATATTAGGCCACCAAAAGCATTGTTGCACGAAAGCCAGGGTGGCAGGCAAGCCTGGAGGAATGGGGAGAGGACCGCAGAGAGGACCGCAGAGAGGACAGCGTCAGGCACAAACATCCGGTTATCTGGGCCCCCATCCTTCCCACTGCGCCTCCCGGACCTGTTTCTCTATACACCAGCTCAGTGCCGTCGTCAGGCACGAGGTGGGAAGGACGGTCTCGGGTAACTGTGGGGTTATAGTGGCGAGACAAGGCGTCTGGCTTGACGTTCTTGGACCCTGGCCGGTAGGTGAGGGAGAAGTTGAACCGGGTGAACAGCAGGGCCCATCTCGCTTGCCTGGAGTTGAGGCACTTGCCGGAATGGTGATACCTCAGATTTTTGTGGTCAGTCCACACAATGAACTGATGATCCCGCCCCTTCTAGCCAGTGCCTCCATTCTTCCAACACCATCTTCTCCATGAGAAGCTCCCGATTCCCCACATCATAGTTCCTCTTGGTGGCATTGAGGTTGTAGGAGAAGAAGGAGCAGAGATGCAGCTTAAGATTCAGGGCAGAACTTTGGGACAGGACAGTCCCCAATCTGACATCCGAAGCATTGGCCATCACCACGAACTGATGCGAGGGGCCAGGATGAACCAATATAGGAGTAGAGGTGAAGCAATGTTTGAGGTCCCGGAACGCCTGGTCAGTGGCAGAGGACCATGTGAACGCTACCTTGGTAGAGGTGAGTACAGACAGGGGGAAAGACAGGGTGCCCTGTAACCCCAGATAAAGCGGAAATAAAAGTTGGAAAACCTCAGGAAGCATTTCAGCTGCACCTTCCAAGCAGATATGATGTAGCCCAGAAAGGGGATGGAGGAGCGATGGAAATCGTACTTTTCGGCCTTAAAAAACAGCTGGTTCTCCAGAAGGAGTTGAATAACCTGTCGGACGTGAAGCACGTGTTCTTGGGGGGAGCGGGAGGAGACATCAATGTAGACAAGTACCGGTTCAACATGTTGCGGAGAACGTCATTCACCAGGGGCGTTGGTGAGGCCAAAGGGCATGACCAGATATTCATAGTGGCCGCTGGCCATGTTGAAGGCGGTCTTCCACTCATCGCCCTCCTGTATCCGTAGGCGTTTCGTATATCCAGCTTTGAGAAAACAGTTGCCCCTTGGAGCGGCTCAAAGGCAGAGGAAATGAGTGGAATAATGGTTCATCACAGTAATGTCATTGAGTCCCCGGAAGTCAAAACATGGGCGCAGGGTCTGGTCCGTTTTCTCCACGGAAAATAACCCTGCGCCAGGGGAGAGGAAGAGAGAAGGATATATCCTGCTTCTAGGGAGTCCCCCGATGAAGGTCTCCATAGCCTTGGTATCTGGTCCCGTTTTCTCCACGGAGAATAACCCTGCGCCAGGAGAGAGGAAGAGGGAAGGATATATCCTGCTTCTAGGGAGTCCCCTTGATGAAGGTCTCCATAGCTTTGGTATCTGGTCCCGTTTTCTCCACGGAGAATGACCCTGCACCAGGGGAGAGGAAGAGAGAAGGATATATCCTGCTTCTAGGGAGTCCCCTTGATGAAGGTCTCCATAGCCTTGGTGTCTGGTCCCGTTTTCTCTTTTAGAGGTTATTCTTTCTAATTCTGGTTCCAGGTCATGGAATTGTACCTCTGTAGCCACTTTAGTTGAATAGGTATCCATTTTTGCAATGAGCACTGCCAGTGATTCATTTACCGGTTTTAATTGTAAATCGAGGGCAGAGGTGTAGTAGCAGGCAGCTCTTTCTGCTGTCAGGTGTTGAGAGATGGTGAATTGTAGGAAAATTCCAGCTGCTGGAGCGAAATAGACCTACTAGTTATTTCTTGAATGTCCCGCACCTTATTATGATGATTCGTATTGACAAGTTTTAGGAAATAAGTCTGTTAATTAATATTTCCTAAAGAAAGCCATAATAAGGATACACTTTCAATGCATGTCACTGGAACGGGAAACCTGACAGCCTTCTGTTGTGATGCCTAGTGATGAGAATATTTATACTGTCATAATGAGGACTCTTCTGAGCAGCTCCCCCAATATCATCCCTCTCTTCTATCTGACAAGGGAATAATGTCTGAGTGACAAATGAAAGGAGATAAAAAGAGATAATGAGAAAGAGAGAGAGAATATAAAATCATAATCCTATATGCCTTTGTTCTTTGTGCCTTTTCTCTCCCCTCCTTCTTTCCCCTCCTCTTCTCTCTCTCTCTCTCCCCTCTCCCTCTTTCCCCTCCTCTTTCTCTCTATCACTCTCCCTCTTTCCCCTCCTCTTCTCTCCCCTCTCCCTCTTCCCCCTCCTCTTCTCTCTCCCCTCTCCCTCTTTCCCCTCCTCCTCTCTCTCTCTCTCCCCTCTCCCTCTTTCCCCTCCTCTTCTCTCTCTCTCTCTCCCCTCTCCCTCTTTCCCCTCCTCTTTCTCTCTATCACTCTCCCTCTTTCAACCTCCTCTTCTCTCCCCTCTCCCTCTTTCCCCTCCTCTTCTCTCTCCCCTCTCCCTCTTCCCCCTCCTCTTCTCTCTCCCCTCTCCCTCTTTCCCCTCCTCCTCTCTCTCTCTCTCCCCTCTCCCTCTTTCCCCTCCTCCTCTCTCTCTCTCTCCCCTCTCCCTCTTTCCCCTCCTCTTTCTCTCTATCACTCTCTCTCCCGTCTCTTCTCTCTCTATCGTTCCCCTCCTAATTGTTTATATATCTCTTTCTCTCTCCTTTCTCTATCCCTCTCTATTCAATTTATATTTAAGGGCTTTATTGACATCAGAAACATACATTAACTTTGCCAAAAGCAAGTGAAGTAGATAATAAACAAAAGTGAAATAAACAAGAAAATGAACAGTAAACATTACACATACAGAAGTTCCAAAATAATGAAGACATTTCAAATGTCATTATGTATACATACAGTGTTGTAATGATGTACAAATAGTTCAAGTACAAAAGGGTGAAAATAAACATAAATATGGGTTGTATTTACAATGGTGTTTGTTCTTCACTGGTTGCCCTTTTCAGGTCACAAATCTTGCTGCTGTGATGGCACACTGTGGAATTTCACCCAGTAGATATGGGAGTTTATCAAAATCGGGTTTCTTTGTGAATTCTTTGTCGATCTGTGTAATCTGAGGAAAATATGTATCTCTAAAATGGTAAAACATTTGGCAGGAAGTTAGGAAGTGCATCTCAGTTTCCACCTCATTTTGTGGGCAAAGCTTTCCTTAAGTTTGGGTCAGACATCGTGGTCAGGTATTCTGCCACTGTATACTCTCTGTTTAGGCGCCAAATCGCGTTCTAGTTTGCATTCTTGTAGTGCCACGGCTTCTAGGAGTAGTGGGTGGAGGAGTCAGGAGCAGAGAGCAGAGTTCAAACGTGGGTCTTTATTCCAGGAACAGAGACATGCCAAACACAAGGGCGCATAAATACCCAAGTCCAACAAACAGGACGGAACCTTCCGGAAAAAGGAATCCACATAAATCCACCCACCATGAACAGAAAAACAAGCCTGCACAAAAGCAGGCGGCCCTACCGGGTTTAAATAGCCCAAAACAAAACCCAAACAAGAAACAGGTGAAACTAATCAGACAAAACTAACTGAAACAGAAAAGGGGATCGGTGGCAGCTAGTAGACCGGAGCGCCACCCGAACAGGGAGAGGAACCATCTTCAGCGGGATTCGTGACAAGTAGTCTCTCACTATCTCTCTCCCCTCTACTCTCTCTCTCCCTTTCCCCCTCTTTGAACTCCTCTCTCTCACCCCTCTCCTCTCTCTCTCCCATCTCATCTTTCTCTCCCCCCTCTCCTCTCTCTCTCTCCCCTCTCCTCTCTCTCTCTCCCATCTCCTCTCTCTCTCTCCCATCTCCTCTCTCTCTATCCCATCTCCTCTCTCTCTCTCCCATCTCCTCTCTCTCTCTCCTCTCTCCTCTCTCTCTCCCCTCTCCTCTCTCTCTACCTTTCCCATCCTCAAACGTTCCCTTTCCCCTTTTAAAGAGCTAACCCACACAAACGGGACCTTCCCTGCAGCCCAACACAACAATCCAAAACTTAATGTCACATTCCTATTTCTGATTGGCTACCTTTCAGGGCCACTGATGATAATATTCTGAAGTAAGAACAGTTGACGATACCATTCTGATGGAGGTAGAAGCCAGTAAACTATTATTTCCGTAACATGTTTTTATTTAGTTAATTAATTAGACAGTAACAAAAACAAATTATAATAATAAACTAACTCACGTAAAACTTGAAAAAGCCATACATGCACATTTTTTAAATCACGGAGGACAACACACAGTATAGTCTGGGACTTATTTCCATTGTTAAATCACGGAGGATAACACACAATACAGTCCAGGACTTATGTCCATTGTTAAATCACGGAGGATAACACACAATACAGACCAGGACTTATGTCCATTGTTAAATCACGGAGGATAACACACAATACAGTCTGGGACTTATTTCCATTGTTAAATCACGGAGGATAACACACAGTACAGTCCAGGATTTATGTCCATTGTGGTCCAATAAGATGGCTAGTTAAGATACAACTCCTTTGAACACAGTATAACAGCGAGAAAAACATGAAAACAAAGAAGAAGAACATCCATTTCATCATGGTAGTTATATCGTCGGGATTATTCATCATGGTAGTTATATCCTAGGGATTATTCATCATGGTAGTTATATCCTAGGGATTATTCATCATGGTAGTTATATCCTAGGGATTATTCATCATGGTAGTTATATCCTAGGGATTATTCATCATGGCAGTTATATCCTAGGGATTATTCATCGTGGTAGTTATATCCTAGGGATTATTCATCATGGTAGTTATATCCTAGGGATTATTCATCATGGTAGTTATATCCTAGGGATTATTCATCATGCTAGTTATATCCTAGGGATTATTCATCATGGTAGTTATATCCTAGGGATTATTCATCATGGTAGTTATATCCTAGGGATTATTCATCATGGTAGTTATATCCTAGGTATTATGCATCATGGTAGTTATATCCTAGGGATTATTCATCATGGTAGTTATATCCTAGGGATTATTCATCATGGTAGTTATATCCTAGGGATTATTCATCATGGCAGTTATATCCTAGGGATTATTCATATGGGTACAGAAGACAGTTTTTTGTTTTTAACTTTATTTTTTAAAGCTGCCCAGACAGGACATCATTTTTATGTGCATAGGCACCTCATTCCACTCTGAGCCTCCAGTATACAAGACAATACCTTTCCCAGCATTACTCCTGAACCTATTTAAACACACATTAGTAACATCTGATATGGTGCTGTGACACGTGTGCATCCCTAACACGGGTGAAAGTAATCAGTTAGATATCTGGGCGCAGAACCATAAATACTCCTTTGCTCTGTGTGGGTTTTAGTCTCAGATCAGTAGTTGAGAGCAGAGCATGCTGAGCATCTGATACATGCCTCTGGAGAGCACAGGATGGGGCTTGGGCGGGTGTAGTGCTGGGGGTTGGGTTTGTTGCTCTGCTCACCGCCTGGGCACTTGTGTGATTGTCATGTTGGGGGGGTGGAGGGCATTGCGGGTTGGGTAGGAGTGGAATAGGACTGATCTGGGGTGGGGTGGGGGGGTGTGGGGGGGGGGTGCTGTCGTCTGGGTACAGGTCTTCTTGGTGTGGATCCTCTTGGTGCAGATTCTCCTTGCTGTTCTGGGAGGCTGTCACGATGGACCGGGAAGGGTATCCGTTGCTCTTTGGTTCCTGTGTGAGGTGCTGGGGATGCGATTGAGGGCGATGCCTTTCAGGGTCCTTGCAAAAATAGGGACTGTTGCCTTGTAAAGGTTGTGCAAGTCCAGGGTGGAGTGGTGGGCCAGGTTAATTTAACTTCTTACGGCTGAAATCCCGCTAACGGGATCGATATGACAACAGCCAGTGAAAGTGCAGGGCGCCAATTTCAAACAACATAAATCTCATAATTAAAATTCCTTAAACATACAAGTATTTTTACACCATTTTAAAGATCAATTTGTGGTTAATCCCACAACAGTGTCCGATTTCAAATAGGCTTTACGACGAAAGCACACCTAACGATTAAGTTAGGTCAGCAACTAGTCACAGAAAAACACAGCCATTTTTCCAGGCAAAGAGAGGAGTCACAAAAAGCAGAAATAGAGATCAAATGAATCACTAACCTTTGATCGTCACGCCCTGACCTTAGAGAGACGTTTTATTTCTCTATTTGGTTAGGTCATGGGGTGAGATGGGGTGGGCATTGTATTTTTTGTTTTCTAGGTTTCTTTATTTCTATGTTTTGGCCGGGCATGGTTCTCAATCAGGGACAGCTGTCTATCGTTGTCTCTGATTGGGAATCATACTTATGTATCCCTTTTCTCTCCTTTCAGTGTGGATAGTTGACTTGTGTTTGTGACACTTAGCCCTCGAAAGCTTCACGGTTCTTTTGTATTGTTTCTTGTTTTGTTGGCGTCATTCCAAAATAAAGGATAATGTACGCTCACCACACTGCGCCTTGGTCTCATTCCGAAGACGGCCGTGACATTGATGATCTTCATCAGATGTCACTCATAGGACTTCATGTTACACAATACATGTATGTTTTGTTTGATAAAGTTCATATTTTATCTCCAAAAATCTCAGTTTACATTGACGCGTTATGTTCAGTAATGTTTTGCTTCCAAAACATCCGGTGATTTTGCAGAGAGCCACATCAATTTACAGAAATACTCATAATAAACATTGATAAACGATACAAGTGTTATGCGTGGAATTATAGATATACTTCTCCTTAATACAACTGCTGTGTCAGATTTATATGCAATAATATGAGAACAGCGCTCAGACACAAAAACAAGCCATACAGATATCCGCCATGTTGTGGAGTCAACAGAAGTCCGAAATGGCATTATAAATATTATCTTACCTTTGATGATCTTCATCAGAATCCTAACCCTAACCCAGGAATCCCAGTTCCACAATAAATGTTTGTTTTGTTTGATAAAATCCATAATTTATTTCCAAATACCTCCTTTTATATACCTCCTCCTTACGAGGCGCGAGCACTAGGTCCAGACATAAAGTCAAAAAGTTCCGTTACAGTTCGTAGAAACATGTCAAACGATGTATAGAATCAATCTTTGGACATTTTTAACATAAATCTTCAATAATGTTCCAATCGGAGAATTCCTTTGTCTTTAGAAATGCAATGAAACGCTGGTCTCTCTCACGGGAGCGAGCGTGAACAGCTCATGGCCTTCTGCCAGACCTCTGGTTGAAACAGCTCTCATTCTCTCCTCCTTCCCAGTAGAAGCCTCAAATAAGGTTCTAAAGACTGTTGAAATGTAGTGGAAGCCTTAGGAAGTGAAATCGGACCAAATTTACACTATATCTTGGATAGGCAAAGAGTTGAAAAACTACAAACCTCAGATTAACCAACTTCCTGGTTGGATTTTTTTCTCAGGTTTTTGACTGCCATATGAGTTCTGCTATACTCACAGACATCATTCAAACAGTTTTAGAAACTTCTGAGTGTTTTCTATCCAAATCTACTAATAATATGCATATCTTAGCTTCTGGGCCTGGGTAGCAGGTAGTTTACTCTGGGCACCTTATTCATCCAAGCTACTCAATACTGCCCCCAACCATAAGAAGTTAACGTTTGGTTTTGAGGCAGAATCAAATGCTTGTGTATACCCGTTGTGTGTTAGCAAGTCTTTTTGTAGTAGCAGGGTGAAGATAACCACTCGTGTGGGGGGGGGGGGGGGGGGGGGGCAGGAGGGGCAGTCTGCTGGGTTGGTGAGTCCTGCCTTGACTGTCCTGCTGTTGTGTTCAGGCTGCAATAGAGGTCTGAAGTGGGCTGTTCTCTTGGCTTCTCTGGGGGGATGGCCAGCTCTCTGATGAGTTGTTCTAACCTCAGACCGGAGTGCAGCCAAAACGGAGTGCAGCCAACTGTCTCCCCATTCAGTCAGTCAAGAGTGCAACCAACTCTCCAAGACAGCCGTCTGTCTCCCCATTCAGTCAGACCAGAGAGCAACCAACTCTCCAAGACAGCCGTCTGTCCAGAGTGCAACCAACTCTCCAAGACAGCCGTCTGTCCAGAGTGCAACCAACTCTCCAAGACAGCCACCTATCTCCCCCTTCAGTCCTCCTACAAACGAAACACTAGTCACTCAGATCCATGTTGGATTATATTTGCAGGTTTCTGTTGTGCTTCTTTTACTGGCTTCTGGTTTGTCAGAATGTTTGCTGGCTAGTCCTTGGCAGTATGAATCCTTAGCAGTAATAACCATTGGTAGTAATAATCATTAGCAATAATTTTCATTAGCAGTAAGAATCATTCATAGTAATAATCCTTAGCAGTAATTACCATTAGTAGTAATAATCATTAGCAATAATTATCATTAGCAGTAATAATCATTGGCAGTAATAATCATTAGCAGTAAGAATCCTTCGTAGTAATAATCATTGGCAGTAAGAATCATTGGTAGTAATAATCCTTCGTAGTAATAATCATTGGCAGTAATAATCCTTCGTAGTAATAATCATTGGCAGTAAGAATCCTTCGTAGTAATAATCATTGGCAGTAAGAATCCTTCGTAGTAATAATCATTGGCAGTAAGAATCCTTCGTAGTAATAATCATTGGCAGTAAGAATCCTTCGTAGTAATAATCATTGGCAGTAAGAATCCTTCGTAGTAATAATCATTGGCAGTAAGAATCCTTCGTAGTAATAATCCTTAGCAGTAATAATCCTTGGTATTAATAATCTTTAGCAGTAATAATCATTGGCAGTAATAATCATTGGCAGTAATAATCATTGGCAGTAAGAATCCTTCGTAGTAATAATCATTGGAATTAATAATCATTAGCAGTAATAATCATTGGCACTGATAATCATTGGCAGTAAGAATCCTTTGTTGTAATAATCATTGGCAGTAATAATCATTGGCAGTAATAATCATTGGCAGTAAGAATCATTAGCAGTAATAATCATTGGCAGTAAGAATCCTTCGTAGTAATAATCATTGGCAGTAAGAATCCTTCGTAGTAATAATCCTTCCAGAATCCTCCAAGTATTTTTGTCCAAAATCAATTTTAAACTGGAGTGAATGTTATGTTGTAGACCGTAGTATCCTGCATATCTGTCATGCCCTGGTCTTAGTATTTTGTGTTTTCATTGTTAATTTGGTCAGGCCAGGGTGTGACATGGGTTTTGTATGTGGTGTGTTTTGTCTTGGGGTTTTTTGTATCCATTGGGATTGTGGCTTAGTGGGGTTTTCTAGGTAAGTCTATGGCTGTCTGGAGTGGTTCTCAATCAGAGGCAGGTGTTTATCGTTGTCTCTGATTGGGAACCATATTTAGGCAGCCATATTCTTTGAGTGTTTCGTGGGTGATTGTTCCTGTCTTTGTGTTTGCACCAGATAGGACTGTTTTAGGTTTTCTCACGGTCGTTGTTTTTGTTAGTTATTTCATGTGTAGTGTGTTTATAAATTAAAGAACATGAATAACCACCACGCTGCATTTTGGTCCGCCTCTACTTCACCTAAAGAAAGCCGTTACAGAATCACCCACCACAACAGGACCAAGCGGCGTGGTGACAGGCAGCGGCAGCAGGAGCTACAAAGTCTGGAGTATACTACTTGGGAGGAAATAGACAGGTGGGCGGTCGACCCAGGGAGAGTGCCGGAGCCCGCCTGGGATTCGCTGGAGCAGTGCGAAGAGGGTTATAGGAGAATGGAGTTGGAGAGACAAGCACGGCGGAGCGGACGGAAGCCCGAGAGTCAGCCCCAAAAATGTATTGGGGGGGGGCCTCAGGGAGAGTGTGGCAGAGTCAGGAGTCAGACCTGAGCCAACTCCCCCTGTTTATCGTGAGGAGCCAAGGAGGAGACCAGAACCAGAGCCGGTGTTGGAGTTGAGCGAAGCAGAGACTGTGAAGGAGTTAATGGGGAAATTGGAGGAGAGAGTTATGAGGGAGTTGCTGTGTTGGTGCTTTAGGTACGGAATTCGCCCGACGGAGCGTATCGGGGATTTGATGGCACCTGGGTCAGCGCTCCATACTCGTCCTGAGGTGCGTGTTAGTCGGCTGGTGAAGATTGTGCCAGCCTCACGCACCAGGTCTCCTGTACACCTCCCTAGCCTTGCGGAGTCTCCCGCCTGTTCAGCGCAGTCAGAGCCTTCCTCCTCTCCAGCGCTGCCAGAGTCTCCCGCCTGTTTAGCGCTGCCAGAGCCTTCCTCCTGTCCAGCGCTGCCGGAGTCTCCTGCCTGTTTAGCGCTGTCGGAGCTTTCCTCCTCTCCAGCGCTGTCGGAGTCTCCCGCCTGTTTAGCGCTGCCAGAGCCTTCCGCCTCTACAGCGCTGCCGGAGTCTCCCGCCTGTTCAGCGCAGTCAGAGCCTTCCTCCTCTACAGCGCTGCCGGAGTCTCCCGCCTGTTTAGCGCTGCCAGAGCCTTCCGCCTCTATAGCGTTGCCGGAGTCTCCTGCCTGTTCAGAGCTGCCAGTCTGCAAGGAGCTGCCAGTCTGCAAAGAGCTGCCAGTCTGCAAGGAGCTGCCAGTCTGCAAGGAGCTGCCAGTCTGCAAGGAGCTGCCAGTCTGCAAGGAGCTGCCAGTCTGCAAGGAGCTGCCAGAGCTGCCAGTCTGCAGGATGCCGCCAGAGCTGCCAGTCTGCAGGATGCCGCCAGAGCTGCCAGTCTGCAAGGAGCCGCCAGAGCTGCCAGTCTGCAAGAAGCCACCAGAGCTGCCAGTCAGCATGGAGCAGCCAGAGCCGCCAGTCAGCATGGAGCAGCCAGAGCCGCCAGTCAGCATGGAGCCGCCAGTCAGCATGGAGCAGCCAGTCAGCATGGAGCAGCCAGAGCAGCCAGTCAGCATGGAGCAGCCAGAGCAGCCAGTCAGCATGGAGCAGCCAGAGCAGCCAGTCAGCATGGAGCAGCCAGAGCTGCCAGTCAGCATGGAGCAGCCAGTCAGCATGGAGCAGCCAGAGCAGCCAGTCAGCATGGAGCAGCCAGAGCAGCCAGTCAGCGTGTGTGTGTGTGTGTGTGTGTGTGTGTGTGTGGGTGTGTGTGTGTGTGTGTGTGTGTGTGTCCAAATTCAATTGTATTTGTGACTTTTGTATTTGGATACTTTTACCGTGAAATGTTTACTTCTTAGCCCTTCAACAACAATGCAGAGATAAATGGTAGAAAATGGCCTCCCGAGTGGCACAGCGGTCTAAGGCACTGTATCACAGTGCTAGAGGTGTCACTATAGATCCGGGTTCGATCCCGGGCTGTGTCGCAGCCGGCAGCAAATGGGAGACCCATGAGGCAGCGTACTATTGTTCCAGCGTCGTCCGGGTTAAGGGAGGGTTTGGCCGATCTGGTTGGCTTCCGGGGTTAAGGGAGGGTTTGGCCGATTTGGTTGGCTCCCGGGGTTAAGGGAGGGTTTGGCCGATTTGGTTGGCTTCCGGGGTTAAGGGAGGGTTTGGCCGATTTGGTTGGCTTCCGGGGTTAGGGGAGGGTTTGGCTGATTTGGTTGGCTTCAGGGGTTAGGGGAGGGTTTGGCCGATTTGGTTGGCTTCCGGGGTTAAGTGAGCAGTGTGTCAAGAAGCAGTGCAGATTGGCAGGGTCACGTTTCAGATGGACGCGTGGCTCTCTAGTTGCAAATGAAAGTTTCCATTGGACAGATTCAGGTATGTTTATCCCTGTTTACTTCTGTTCAATAAGTTTTTTTCAACAGAATCGGCACAATGAATACACCCCTGATCACGTGTAAACACAGTTCACTTTCATAACAGCCACGTTGTATTCCTTCTCACTCACTTCTCTCCTCCTCTCACCTTTTCCCTTTGCTTGTGGACTTCAACGCACAACACATCATCTGTATGTGACCAGGTAAAAAAAACTTTCCAAGCCAAACCGCTACACACAACCTACTGTACATCGTTGTCCCCGTATTAGCTAAAGTTACGTTCTAGTCAACATAGCTACTAGAACTAACGCATTAGTAAACCTGCTACAATCATGCAGTGTACAGTCAGTAAGCGGTTACACCGGGGCCCGGTGGCAATACATTAGTAAAAACCAAAAGCTTACATTGACTTGGAAGTTCCAGTGTTGTGTTGGGAAGTCAAAGCCAGCTAGCAACATAGCATCCCTCTGTTATAGCCAACTAGCTAACATAGCATCCCTCTGTTATAGCCAGCTAACTAACATAGCATCCCTCTGTTATAGCCAGCTAGCTAACATAGCATCCCTCTGTTATAGCCAGCTAACTAACATAGCATCCCTCTGTTATAGCCAGCTAGCTAACATAGGATCCCTCTGTTATAGCCAGCTAGATAACATTTCTCTCTTGCTTCTCCTTCATTTTCGAAGAAAGCATTTGTTCAAAACTGTTCAACTATTGTCTTTCTCTCTCTTTGAGTCAACTACCCTACAGATGATGTTGAGGCTACATTTGAGGCTTTCTCAAAACAGTCTGTTTTAATAAATTATTTGGTGACATATTTAAGATAGTTTTATCTAAAAAAAGAAAGCTTTTTAAATATTTTACAATTTAAATTTGTATCAAATTTACGGAGGAGGATAGTCCTCCCATTCCTCCTCCGAGGAACCTCCACTGACACACAAAGATAATCCATCACACACACAGGGAATACCCCCAACACACACAGGGAATACCCCCAACACACAGATAAACACACACAGGGAATACCCCCAACACACACAGGGAATAACCCCAACACACACAGGGAATACCCCCAACACACACAGGGAATACCCCCAACACACACAGGGAATACCCCCAACACACACATAAACACACACAGGGAATACCCCCAACACACACAGGGAATACCCCCAACACACACAGGGAATACCCCCAACACACACAGGGAATACCCCCAACACACACAGGGAATACCCCAACACACACAGGGAATACCCCCAACACACAGATAAACACACACAGGGAATACCCCCAACACACACAGGGAATACCCCCAACACACACAGGGAATACCCCCAACACACACAGGGAATACCCCCAACACACACAGGGAATACCCCCAACACACACATAAACACACACAGAACACCAAACCCCCATCCCCATTTCAGTTTCCAACTCATTTTGTGGGCAGTGTCTTCTCTCTCTCCTCATTTCTCCCCAGAAAGTTCTACTCTGTAGATGGTGATAACGTATGCATGTTCTACAGTACATATGACTAAATCAAATCAAATCAAATCAAATTTATTTATATAGCCCTTCGTACATCAGCTGATATCTCAAAGTGCTGTACAGAAACCCAGCCTAAAACCCCAAACAGCAAGCAATGCAGGTGTAGAAGCACGGTGGCTAGGAAAAACTCCCTAGATAGGCCAAAACCTAGGAAGAAACCTAGAGAGGAACCAGGCTATGTGGGGTGGCCAGTCCTCTTCTGGCTGTGCCGAGTGGAGATTATAACAGAACATGGCCAAGATGTTCAAATGTTCATAAATGACCAGCATGGTCGAATAATAATAAGGCAGAACAGTTGAAATTGGAGCAGCAGCACGGCCAGGTGGACTGGGGACAGCAAGGAGTCATCATGTCAGGTAGTCCTGGGGCATGGTCCTTGGGCTCAGGTCCTCCGAGAGAGAGAAAGAGAGAAGGAGAGAATTAGAGAACGCACACTTAGATTCACACAGGACACCGAATAGGACAGGAGAAGTACTCCAGATATAACAAACTGACCCTAGCCCCCCGACACATAAACGACTGAATCATAAATACTGGAGGCTGAGACAGGAGGGGTCAGGAGACACTGTGGCCCCATCTGAGGACACCCCCGGTAGTGGTAATGTGTTCTACAGTACACATGCCTGGTGATGGTGATACAGCAGGCTGCACTTTGACTTTGTCTCATATGGCCCCCTATAGCCAACCTGGTTAAATAAAGGTGAAATAAAAAATTAAAAAATTCCAGTCACAGTGCTCTACTTTTGACCAGAAGCCATCTGTGTTTCTCTCTGACCCCTGGTCTGAAGATGTGCACCGTGAAGGGGATGCATTCTCTGTAAAATACGTCGATATTCCCCTGTTTTGGATGCTTTCTTTCTCTCTATCTCTGAGGTGTCAGATGAGTCATGAGGCACGCGTGTGTGACGTACAGTGTCTTTCGGAAAGTACTCCGACCCCTCAAGTTTTTCCACATTTTGATGAGCTACAGCTACATGGATTACATGAATTTTTCCCCCTCATCAATCTACACACAATAACCCCACAATTACGAAGCAAAAACAGGTTTTTAGAATTTAAAGCAAAAAATATATATATACAGTATATACACTGCTCAAAAAAATAAATGGAACACTTAAACAATACAATGTAACTCCAAGTCAATCACACTTCTGTGAAATCAAACTGTCCACTTAGGAAGCAACGCTGATTGACAATACATTTCACATGCTGTTGTGCAAATGGAATAGACAACAGGTGGGAATTATAGCCAATTAGCAAGACACCCCCAATAAAGGAGTGGTTCTGCAGGTGGTGACCACAGACCACTTCTCAATTCCTTTGCTTCCTGGCTGATGTTTTGGTCACTTTTGAATGCTGGCGGTGCTTTCACTCTAGTGGTAGCATGAGACGGAGTCTACAACCCAGACAAGTGGCTCAGGTGGTGCAGCTCATCCAGGATGGCACGTCAATGCGAGCTGTGGCAAGAAGGTTTGCTGTGTCTGTCAGCGTAGTGTCCAGAGCATGGAGGCGCTACCAGGAGACAGGCCAGTACATCAGGAGACGTGGAGGACGCCGTAGGAGGGCAACAACCCAGTAGCAGGACCGCTACCGCCGCCTTTGTGCAAGGAGGAGCAGGAGGAGCACTGCCAGAGCCCTGCAAAATGACCTCCAGCAGGCCACAAATGTGCATGTGTCTGCTCAAACGATCAGAAACAGACTCCATGAGGGTGGTATGAGGGCTCAACGTCCACAGGTGGGGGTTGTGCTTACAGCCCAACACCATGCAGGACGTTTGGCATTTGCCAGAGAACACCAAGATTGGCAAATTTGCCACTGGCGCCCTGTGCTCTTCACAGATGAAA
The DNA here is from genome assembly GCF_057628025.1 of Oncorhynchus mykiss. Taxonomy (NCBI): domain Eukaryota; kingdom Metazoa; phylum Chordata; class Actinopteri; order Salmoniformes; family Salmonidae; genus Oncorhynchus; species Oncorhynchus mykiss. The sequence goes on from NC_143039.1 coordinate 78,949,843, forward strand.
GCAGGTTCACACTAAGCACATGTGACAGACATGACAGTCTGGAGACGCCGTGGCGAACGTTCTGCTGCCTGCAAGATCCTCCAGCATGACCGCTTTGGCGGTGGGTCAATCATGGTGTGGGGTGGCATTTCTTTGGGGGGCCGCACGGCCCTCCATGTGCTCGCCAGAGGTGGCCTGACTGCCATTAGGTACCGAGATGAGATCCTCAGACCCCTTGTGAGACCATATGCTGTTGCGGTTGGCCCTGGGTTCCTCCTAATGCAAGACAATGCTAGACCTCATGTGGCTGGAGTGTGTCAGCAGTTCCTGCAAGAGGAAGGCATTGATGCTATGGACTGGCCCGCCCGTTCCCCAGACCTGAATCCAATTGAGCACATCTGGGACATCATGTCTCACTCCATCCACCACAGACTGTCCAGGAGTTGGCGGAAGCTTTAGTCCAGGTCTGGGAGGAGATCCCTCAGGAGACCATCCACTACCTCATCAGGAGCATACCCAGGCGTTGTAGGGAGGTCATACTTCTTTCTCCAAGATCGCATAGCAGTTCAGACGTCTTTTGTCCTCGTCTTGTCGTGTCCTGTATATATATATATTTATATATATATTTACAACTTTTTTCACATACATTTTATTTTTATTTTCCATCAACTCATCTTCTAAACACTCTCCTGCAACCAGCCTCACCAATTTATATTTATAAAAAATTATTATTTACCTCAGATCTGTAATCCTCCAAGAAGCTAGCCAGAAACTCCAAGAAGCTAGCCAGAAACTAGCCAGAAGCTAGCCAGGAGCTAGCCCAGAAGCTAATCCAGAAGCTAATCAGAAGCTAGTTAGCTTCTTTACTGGCAAATCGTTAGTATTCAGCTAACCACGGTTTGTGGTCATCAGCTATCCTTTAGCTCGAAAATCTATCGCCAGTTTGTACGGCGCAGCGCGGCTCGGAACGGAACATACCGGACCAATTTTTCTCTCCATGTCCCTGGATTTCAACTGCTCTCTGGACATTCATACCCGGATCTCACAGCTAGCTAGCTGCTATCCGTGTGACAGTCGGCTTTCGTCGATTCCGGAGCAAACATCGATTGTTCCGGTGCTAGCCAGCTCCGTCAATCACTCCTGAGTTCCATCATTCACTCCTGGGCTGCAGTCACCTATCCGGACCCGTTTCACTGCCTACGCGGAGCCCCACCGGGCCTTCACAACTGGACTGCCGACGTTATCTACCTGAAGGAGATCCGGCTGGCTCCTCTGTCGCGACGTTACCTGAACGCCCATCTGCGGCCCGCTAACCGTTAGCTGTCTTACCGGCTGCTATCTGAATAGACAATCGGACAATGTATTTATTTTTATTATTATTATGTTTTCTTCTCGGGCCTCTATAACTATATCTATTGTTCTTATTTTTGTTGTTGTTGTGTGATTTGGATTAATCCCCTCTACCTCACGGAACCCCACTAATCTACTGACCGAACGCAAGAGGTGGCTAACAACAGAATCCATCCTATGCTAGCTTGCTACCGGTTGGCTTGGCTAGCTGTCTAAATCGCCGTGACCCTCAACCAACCTCTCCACTCACTGGACCCTTTTGATCACTCGACTAAGCATGCCTCTCCTTAATGTCAATATGTCTTGTCCATTGCTGTTCTGGTTAGTGTTTATTGGCTTATTTCACTGTAGAGCCTCTAGTCCTGCTCACTATACCTTATCCAACCTATTAGTTCCACCACCCACACATGCAATGACATCTCCTGGTTTCAATGATGTTTCTAGAGACAATATCTCTCGCTTCATCACTCAATACCTAGGTTTACCTCCACTGTATTCACATCCTACCTTACCTTTGTCTGTACATTATACCTTGATGCTATTTTATCGCCCCCAGAAACCTCCTTTTACTCTCTGTTCCAGACGTTCTAGACGACCAATTCTTATTGCTTTTAGTCGCACCCTTATTCTACTCCTCCTATGTTCCTCTGGCGATGTAGAGGTGAATCCAGGCCCTGCAGTGCCTAGCTCCACTCCTATTCCCCAGGCGCTCTCTTTTGACGACTTCTGTAACCGTAATAGCCTTGGTTTCATGCATGTTAACATTAGAAGCCTCCTCCCTAAGTTTGTTCTATTCACTGCTTTAGCACACTCTGCCAACCCGGATGTTCTAGCTGTGTCTGAATCCTGGCTTAGGAAGACCACCAAAAATTCAAACATTTTAATTCCAAACTACAACATTTTCAGACAAGATAGAACTGCCAAAGGGGGCGGTGTTGCAATCTACTGCAAAGATAGCCTGCAGAGTTCTGTCCTACTATCCAGGTCTGTACCCAAACAATTTGAACTTCTACTTTTAAAAATCCACCTCTCTAAAAACAAGTCTCTCACCGTTGCCGCCTGCTATAGACCACCCTCTGCCCCCAGCTGTGCTCTGGACACCATATGTGAACTGATTGCCCCCCATCTATCTTCAGAGCTCGTGCTGCTAGGCGACCTAAACTGGAACATGCTTAACACCCCAGCCATCCTACAATCTAAACTTGATGACCTCAATCTCACACAAATTATCAATGAACCTACCAGGTACCTCCCCAAAGCCTTAAACATGGGCACCCATAGATATCATCCTAACCAACTTCCCCTCTAAATACACCTCTGCTGTCTTCAACCAAGATCTCAGCGATCACTGCCTCATTGCCTGCATCCGTAATGGGTCAGCGGTCAAACGACCTCCTCTCATCACTGTAAAACGCTCCCTGAAACACTTCAGCGAGCAGGCCTTTCTAATCGACCTGGCCGGGGTATCCTGGAAGGATATTGACCTCATCCCGTCAGTAGAGGATGCCTGGATATTTTTAAAAAATGCCTTCCTAACCATCTTAAATAAACATGCCCCATTCAAGAAATTTAGAACCAGGAACAGATATAGCCCTTGGTTCTCCCCAGACCTGACTGCCCTTAACCAACACAAAAACATCCTATGGCGTTCTGCATTAGCATCGAACAGCCCCCGTGATATGCAGCTGTTCAGGGAAGCTAGAAACCATTATACACAGGCTGTCACGACTTCCGCCGAGGTTGGCTCTCCTGCCTGTTCGGGCGGTGCTCGGCGGTCGTCGTCACCGTCCTACTAGCCACCACCGATCCCTTTTTCGTTTGTCTGTTGGTTTTGTCTTATTAGTTTCACCTGTGTGTATTTTAGTTTAATTAACGTCCTTATATGTAGTAGGTTGTCCCGCCCTTGTTTTGTGCGGGATTGTTTTGGATTCATGTATTTTGGGTTAACACGTGTGTGTTATTTTCTCCGATAATATTTTGATCCTGTGTTGGATTATTTCACCCTGCATATTTGGGTTGACCGTGTTTGGTTTTCGGAGAATAAATAACTATCGACTCACTGTAACCTGCTCTCTGCGCCTGATTCCACCCACCTTGATATTACGTGACAGAATCCCGCACCACCCATGGAATCAGCAGGAGCAGCCGCGTCTCCTCTCCCATCGATGGAGGAGAGAGTCCTCCACCACACCAGCGTGCTTCATCGGATTGGTTCTGCCATGGACCAAATGATGGAGAGGATGGATCGATGGGAGAGGAGTGGTCTTCCCACATCATTGCTAGCACCCCCTTCTCCAGCACCTCCTGTTCCTGCGACCACATCGGGCTCCGGGGCTCTTCGGTTGACACTCCCACGGGAGTATGACGGAACGGCGGCTGGGTGCCAGGGTTTCCTCCTTCAACTGGAACTATACCTGGCTACCGTGCGTCCTGCTCCCTCTGGAGAGGAGAGTGTGAGCGCCCTCGTCTCCTGCTTGACTGGGCGAGCCCTCGAGTGGGCCAACGCAGTGTGGAATGGTCCGGACTCGGCGAGGGATAATTACCCAGAGTTCACCCGCCGATTCCAAGCTGTTTTTGACCATCCACCAGAGGGTCGGGCGGCGGGTGAACGGCTGTTCCACCTGCGGCAGGAGACGAGGAGCGCACAGGACTTCGCTCTGGAGTTCAGGACCTTGGCCGCAGGAGCAGGATGGAACGACAGGGCCTTGGTCGATCATTTCAGATGCAGTCTCAGGGAGGACGTCCGCAGGGAGCTGGCATGTCGGGACACCACCTGCACACTGGATGAGCTCATTGACTTGGCTATCCGTCTCGACAATCTGCTGGCTGCCCGCGGGCGTTCGGATCAGGCCCTGTCGTTTCCACTTCCCAGCCCTCCTGCCCCTATCCCTATGGAATTAGGAGGGGCAGCTTCGAGGGGGACCGGAGGAGGAGTGTCCTCCTGCACCAGTTGTGGTCGACGAGGGCACACGTCAGACCGGTGCTGGAGGAACTCGTCTGGGAGTCGGGATGGCAGGCGGAGCACTGCTCGATCACCCCAGGTGAGTAAGCACCAGACTCACCCAGAGCCTCCTGTCGGTCATGTGTATGTATTGACTTCTTTCCCTGGGTTTTTTCCCTCTCTACAGCATAAGGCGCTAGTCGATTCAGGCGCAGCTGGGAATTTCATGGATCGTGGGCTTGCGTTAAGGCTAGGGATTCCCCTGGTGTCGTTAGACCAACCCTTCCCCGTGCACTCCTTAGATAGCCGACCATTAGGGTCAGGAGTGATTAGGGAGGCTACGGTGCCACTGGACATGGTAACGCAGGGGGATCATAAGGAGCAGATTAGTCTGTTCCTTATAGATTAACCTGCGTTTCCAGTGGTGTTGGGGGTTCCCTGGTTAGCTCAACACAATCCGGTGATTTCCTGGCGACAGGGGGCTCTTAACCTTTCTGATCTCCCCATCCCGGATCCGGGTTCGTGAATACAGACTCAAGCTCATTACCATAACGCAACGTTAACTATTCATGAAAATCGCAAATGAAATGAAATAAATATGCTAGCTCTCAAGCTTAGCCTTTTGTTAACAACACTGTCATCTCAGATTTTCAAAATATGCTTCTCAACCATTGCAAAACAAGCATTTGTGTAACAGTATTGATGGCTAACGTAGCATTTAGCATTAGCATTCAGCTGGCAACATTTACACAAAAAAACAGAAAAGCATTCAAAAAAATCATTTACCTTTGAAGAACTTCAGATGTTTTCAATGAGGAGACTCTCAGATAGCAAATGTTCAGTTTTTCCTGAAAGATTATTTGTTTAGGACAAATCGCTCCGTTTTCTGCGTCACGTTTAGCTATGAAAAAACCCCTGTATCCAGGATTGTGTAAATCTATCAGCAAGCTCATTAGCATAACACAACGTTAACTATTTATGAAAATCGCAAATGAAATGAAATAAATATGCCATCTCTCAAGCTTAGCCTTTTGTAAACAACACTGTCATCTCAGATTTTCAAAATATGCTTCTCAACCATAGGAAAACAATCATTTGTGTAAAAGTAGCTAGCTAGAGTTAGCATTTCGCGTTAGCATTTAGCGTTAGCATTAGCGTTAGCATCCAGCACGCAACATTAACAAAAACATAAACGCCTTCAAATAAAATCATTTACCTTTGAAGAACTTCTGATGTTTTCAATGAGGATACTCTCAGTTAGATAGCAGATGCTCAGTTTTTCCAAAAAGATTCCTTGTGTATTAGAAATAGCTCCGTTTTATACATCACATTTGGCTACCAAAAAAAATCCATAAATTCAGTCCTCAAAACGCAAACTTTTTTCCAAATTAACTCCATAATATCGACTGAAAACATGGCAAACGTTGTTTAGAATCAATCCTCAAGGTGTTTTTCACATATCTCTTCATTGATACATCGTTCTTGGAAACATGCTTTCTCTCCTGAATCCCAGGAGAAAATGCCTGCACCTGAAGATTACGCACAAATTTAGACAAAGGACACCGGGCGGACCTCTGGAAAATGTAGTCTCTTATGGCCAATCTTCCAATGATATGCCTACAAATACGTCACAATGCTGCTAAGACCTTGGGCGAACGACAGAAAGTGTAGGCTCATTCCTTGCGCAATCACAGCCATATAAGGAGAGAATGGAAAACAGAGCTTCAGAAATTCTGCTAATTCCTGGGTGATGCATCATCTTGGTTTCGCCTGTAGAATGAGTTCTGGGGCACTTACAGACAAAATCTTTGCAGATTCTGAAACTTCAGAGTGTTTTCTTTCCAAAACTGTCAAGAATATGCATAGTCGAGCATCTTTTCGTGACAAAATATCGCGCTTAAAACGGGAACGTTTTTTATCCAAAAATGAAATAGCGCCCCTAGAGCTCTAAGAGGTTTTAAGGGGTGGTCAGAGGAGTGTTCAGGTAGGTGTAGAGGAGTTGCCGTTGGTGCGACTACGGTGGAGAGTCCAGACCAAGTCTCCACCGTGCGCATTCCCTCTGAATATGCCGATTTGGCTATCGCCTTCAGTAAAAGGAAGGCGACCCAATTACCACCTCATCGTCGAGAGGACTGCGTGATAAACCTTCTGGAGAACGCTGCACTTCCTAGGAGTCACGTGTATCCATTGTCCCAGGAGGAGACGGTAGCGATGGAAACATACGTTGCTGAATCGCTGAGACAGGGGTACATTCGGCCCTCCGCATCACCCGTCTCCTCAAGCTTCTTTTTTGTGAAGAAGAAGGATGGAGGTCTGCGTCCGTGCATTGATTATAGAGGTCTAAATTCCATCACAGTGGGGTTTAGTTACCCACTACCTCTCATCGCTACGGCGGTGGAATCATTTCACGGGGCGCGCTTCTTCACAAAACTGGACCTGAGGAGCGCGTATAATCTGGTGCGTATCCGGGGAGGAGATGAGTGGAAAACTGCATTTAGTACTACATCTGGTCATTATGAGTACCGCGTCATGCCATACGGGTTGAAGAATGCTCCAGCCGTCTTCCAATCCTTCGTAGACTAAATTCTCCGAGACCTGCTCGGGCAGGGAGTGGTAGTGTACATCGATGACATCTTGATCTATTCTGCCACACGCGCGGCGCATGTGTCTCTGGTGCGTAAGGTACTTGGGCGACTGCTGGAGCATGACCTGTATTGCAAGGCGGAGAAATGTGAGTTTTTCAAGCAGTCCGTTTCCTTCCGGAAACTTCCGCTTTGCATCCGGACCCCTCTTTAGCGTTCATAGTGGAGGTGGATGCGTCCGAGGCTGGGGTCGGAGCCGTGCTGTCCCAACGCTCGGGCGTGCCACCCAAGCTTCGCCCTTGTGCTTTCTTTTCGAGCAAGCTCAGCCCAGCGGAGCGAAACTATGATGTGGGGGACCGGGAGTTGTTAGCTGTAGTCAAGGCTCTGAAGGTGTGGAGACATTGGCTTGAGGGGGCTAAACACCCCTTTCTCATCTGGACTGACCATCGTAATCTCGAGTATATCCGGGCAGCGAAGAGACTAAATCCACGTCAGGCTAGATGGGCTATGTTTTTTACCAGGTTCCGGTTTACCCTCTCATACCGGCCAGGCTCCCAAAACACCAAAGCCGACGCGCTGTCCCGCCTCTATGATACCGAGGAGCGGCCCGTTGAGCCAGCTCCCATCATTTCACCGTCATGTCTCGTGGCACCGGTGGTATGGGAGGTGGACGCGGAGATAGAGGAGGCCTCACGGTCAGAGCCGGCCCCCCCCAACTGTCCAGTGGGAACTCAGTACGTACCGAGGGGGGTCCGGGACAAGCTGATTCGGTGGGCTCATACTCTCCCCTCATCGGGTCATCCTGGCATTGAGAGGACAGTGCGGAGTCTGAGAGGGAGATACTGGTGGCCCACGCTAGCTAAAGACGTGAGATTTTATGTCTCCTCCTGCTCAGTGTGTGCTCAGAGCAAGGCTCCTCGGCACCTTCCTAGAGGGAAATTACAACCCCTCCCCGTTCCACAACGGCCGTGGACACACTTATCGGTGGACTTTCTTACCGACCTTCCCCCGTCCCAGGGAAGTACTACGATCCTGGTCGTTGTGGACCGGTTTTCTAAGTCCTGTCGTCTCATCCCGTTGCCCGGTCTCCCTACGGCCCTGCAGACTGCTGAGGCCTTGTTTACCCATGTCTTCCGGCACTATGGGGTGCCTGAGGACATCGTTTCTGATCGGGGTCCCCAATTCACGTCCAGAGTATGGAGGGCGTTTATGGAGAGACTGGGGGTCTCGGTCAGCTTAACCTCAGGTTTTCACCCCGAGAGTAATGGGCAGGTGGAGCGCGTAAACCAAGATGTGGGCAGGTTTCTGCGGTCCTATTGCCGGGACCGGCCTGGTGAGTGGGCAAGGTATGTTCCCTGGGCTGAACTAGCCCAGAACTCCCTACGCCACTCCTCAACTAACTTGTCTCCTTTTGAGTGTGTGTTAGGTTACCAGCCGGTCCTGGCCCCATGGCATCAGAGCCAGACCGAGGCTCCTGCGGTGGAGGAATGGGTACAGCGCTCCAAGGACACCTGGAAGGCCGTTCAGGACTCACTACGGTTAGCGGGCGAACGGCAGAAGAGGAGCGCTGACCAGCACCGCAGTGAGGCCCCCGTGTTTGCACCGGGGGACAGGGTCTGGCTCTCGACCCGAAACCTGTCCCTCCGCCTGCCCTGTCGGAAGCTGGGGCCGCAGTGTGTGGGGCCGTTCAAAGTCCTGAGGAGAATAAACGAGGTGTGTTACAGGTTACAACTTCCTAGGTATTACCGTATTAACCCCTCGTTTCATGTGTCTCTCCTCAGGCCGGTGGTGGCTGGTCCCCTGCAAGAAGGTGAGGTGCCTGAGGTCCCTCCGCCCCCCCTGGACATCGAGGGGTCCCCGGCGTACACAGTTCGGGGCATTCTGGATTCGAGACGCCGGGTGGGGGGCCTACAGTACCTCGTGGACTGGGAGGGGTACGGTCCAGAGGAGAGATGCTGGGTTCCGGTGAGGGATATTTTGGACCCTTCTCTCCTGAGAGATTTCCACCGCCTCCACCCGGATCGCCCAGCACCTCGTCCTCCGGGTCGTCCTCGAGGACGGTGGCGGCGCGCTGCGGGGGCCGCGCGTCAGGGGGGGGGTACTGTCACGACTTCCGCCGAGGTTGGCTCTCCTGCCTGTTCGGGCAGTGCTCGGCGGTCGTCGTCACTGTCCTACTAGCCACCACCGATCCCTTTTTCGTTTGTCTGTTGGTTTTGTCTTATTAGTTTCACCTGTGTGTATTTTAGTTTAATTAACGTCCTTATATGTAGTAGGTTGTCCCGCCCTTGTTTTGTGCGGGATTGTTTTGGATTCATGTATTTTGGGTTAATACGTGTGTGTTATTTTCTCCGATAATATTTTGATCCTGTGTTGGATTATTTCACCCTGCATATTTGGGTTGACCGTGTTTGGTTTTCGGAGAATAAATAACTATCGACTCACTGTAACCTGCTCTCTGCGCCTGATTCCACCCACCTTGATATTACGTGACACAGGCAGTTAGAAAAGCCAAGGCTAGCTTTTTCAAGCAGAAATTTGCTTCTTGCAACACTAACTCAAAAAAGTTCTGGGACACTGTAAAGTCCATGGAGAATAAGAACACCTCCTCCCAGCTGCCCACTGCACTGAAGATAGGAAACACTGTCACCACTGACAAATCCACCATAATTGAAAATTTCAATAAGCATTTTTCTACTGCTGGCCATGCTTTCCACCTGGCTACTCCTACCCCTGTCAACAGCACTGCACCCCCAACAGCAACTCGCCCAAGCCTTCCCCATTTCTCCTTCTCCCAAATCCATTCAGCTGATGTTCTGAAAGAGCTGCAAAATCTGGACCCCTACAAATCAGCCGGGCTAGACAATCTGGACCCTTTCTTTCTAAAATTATCTGCCGAAATTGTTGCCACCCCTATTACTAGCCTGTTCAACCTCTCTTTCGTGTCGTCTGAGATTCCCAAAGATTGGAAAGCAGCTGCGGTCATCCCCCTCTTCAAAGGGGGGGACACTCTTGACCCAAACTGCTACAGACCTATATCTATCCTACCATGCTTTTCTAAGGTCTTCGAAAGCCAAGTCAACAAACAGATTACCGACCATTTTGAATCTCACCATACCTTCTCTGCTATGCAATCTGGTTTCAGAGCTGGTCATGGGTGCACCTCAGCCACGCTCAAGGTCCTAAACGATATCTTAACCGCCATCGATAAGAAACATTACTGTGCAGCCGTATTCATTGATCTGGCCAAGGCTTTCGACTCTGTCAATCACCACATCCTCATCGGCAGACTCAACAGCCTTGGTTTCTCAAATGATTGCCTCGCCTGGTTCACCAACTACTTCTCTGATAGAGTTCAGTGTGTCAAATCGGAGGGTCTGTTGTCCGGACCTCTGGCAGTCTCTATGGGGGTGCCACAGGGTTCAATTCTTGGACCGACTCTCTTCTCTGTATACATCAATGAGGTCGCTCTTGCTGCTGGTGAGTCTCTGATCCACCTCTACGCAGACGACACCATTCTGTATACTTCCGGCCCTTCTTTGGACACTGTGTTAACAACCCTCCAGGCAAGCTTCAATGCCATACAACTCTCCTTCCGTGGCCTCCAATTGCTCTTAAATACTAGTAAAACTAAATGCATGCTCTTCAACCGATCGCTACCTGCACCTACCCGCCTGTCCAACATCACTACTCTGGACGGCTCTGACTTAGAATACGTGGACAACTACAAATACTTAGGTGTCTGGTTAGACTGTAAACTCTCCTTCCAGACCCATATCAAACATCTCCAATCCAAAGTTAAATCTAGAATTGGCTTCCTATTTCGCAACAAAGCATCCTTCACTCATGCTGCCAAACATACCCTTGTAAAACTGACCATCCTACCAATCCTCGACTTTGGCGATGTCATTTACAAAATAGCCTCCAATACCCTACTCAACAAATTGGATGCAGTCTATCACAGTGCAATCCGTTTTGTCACCAAAGCCCCATATACTACCCACCATTGCGACCTGTACGCTCTCGTTGGCTGGCCCTCGCTTCATACTCGTCGCCAAACCCACTGGCTCCATGTCATCTACAAGACCCTGCTAGGTAAAGTCCCCCCTTATCTCAGCTCGCTGGTCACCATAGCATCTCCCACCTGTAGCACACGCTCCAGCAGGTATATCTCTCTAGTCACCCCCAAAACCAATTCTTTCTTTGGCCGCCTCTCTTTCCAGTTCTCTGCTGCCAATGACTGGAACGAACTACAAAAATCTCTGAAACTGGAAACACTTATCTCCCTCACTAGCTTTAAGCACCAACTGTCAGAGCAGCTCACAGATTACTGCACCTGTACATAGCCCACCTATAATTTAGCCCTATCAACTACCTCTTTCCCAACTGTATTTAATTTATTTATTTATTTTGCTCCTTTGCACCCCATTATTTTTATTTCTACTTTGCACATTCTTCCATTGCAAAACTACCATTCCAGTGTTTTACTTGCTATATTGTATTTACCTTGCCACCAAGGCCTTTTTTGCCTTTACCTCCCTTCTCACCTCATTTGCTCACATTGTATATAGACTTGTTTATACTTTATTATTGACTGTATGTTTGTTTTACTCCATGTGTAACTCTGTGTTGTTGTATCTGTCGAACTGCTTTGCTTTATCTTGGCCAGGTCGCAATTGTAAATGAGAACTTGTTCTCAACTTGCCTACCTGGTTAAATAAAGGTGTTCTCAACTAGCCTACCTGGTTAAATAAAGGTGTTCTCAACTAGCCTACCTGGTTAAATAAAGGTGTTCTCAACTAGCCTACCTGGTTAAATAAAGGTGTTCTCAACTAGCCTACCTGGTTAAATAAAGGTGTTCTCAACTAGCCTACCTGGTTAAATAAAGGTGTTCTCAACTAGCCTACCTGGTTAAATAAAGGTGTTCTCAACTAGCCTACCTGGTTAAATAAAGGTGTTCTCAACTAGCCTACCTGGTTAAATAAAGGTGTTCTCAACTAGCCTACCTGGTTAAATAAAGGTGTTCTCAACTAGCCTACCTGGTTAAATAAAGGTGTTCTCAACTAGCCTACCTGGTTAAATAAAGGTGTTCTCAACTAGCCTACCTGGTTAAATAAAGGTGTTCTCAACTAGCCTACCTGGTTAAATAAAGGTGTTCTCAACTAGCCTACCTGGTTAAATAAAGGTGTTCTCAACTAGCCTACCTGGTTAAATAAAGGTGTTCTCAACTAGCCTACCTGGTTAAATAAAGGTGTTCTCAACTAGCCGACCTGGTTAAATAAAGGTGTTCTCAACTAGCCTACCTGGTTAAATAAAGGTGTTCTCAACTAGCCTACCTGGTTAAATAAAGGTGTTCTCAACTAGCCTACCTGGTTAAATAAAGGTGTTCTCAACTAGCCGACCTGGTTAAATAAAGGTGTTCTCAACTAGCCTACCTGGTTAAATAAAGGTGTTCTCAACTAGCCTACCTGGTTAAATAAAGGTGTTCTCAACTAGCCTACCTGGTTAAATAAAGGTGTTCTCAACTAGCCTACCTGGTTAAATAAAGGTGTTCTCAACTAGCCTACCTGGTTAAATAAAGGTGTTCTCAACTAGCCTACCTGGTTAAATAAAGGTGTTCTCAACTAGCCTACCTGTTTAAATAAAGGTGTTCTCAACTAGCCTACCTGGTTAAATAAAGGTGTTCTCAACTAGCCTACCTGGTTAAATAAAGGTGTTCTCAACTAGCCTACCTGGTTAAATAAAGGTGTTCTCAACTAGCCTACCTGGTTAAATAAAGGTGTTCTCAACTAGCCTCCCTGGTTAAATAAAGGTGTTCTCAACTAGCCTACCTGGTTAAATAAAGGTGTTCTCAACTAGCCTACCTGGTTAAATAAAGGTGTTCTCAACTAGCCTACCTGGTTAAATAAAAGGTGTTCTCAACTAGCCTACCTGGTTAAATAAAGGTGTTCTCAACTAGCCTACCTGGTTAAATAAAGGTGTTCTCAACTAGCCTACCTGGTTAAATAAAAGGTGTTCTCAACTAGCCTACCTGGTTAAATAAAGGTGTTCTCAACTAGCCTACCTGGTTAAATAAAGGTGTTCTCAACTAGCCTACCTGGTTAAATAAAGGTGTTCTCAACTAGCCTACCTGGTTAAATAAAGGTGTTCTCAACTAGCCTACCTGGTTAAATAAAGGTGTTCTCAACTAGCCTACCTGGTTAAATAAAAGGTGTTCTCAACTAGCCTACCTGGTTAAATAAAGGTGTTCTCAACTAGCCTACCTGGTTAAATAAAAGGTGTTCTCAACTAGCCTACCTGGTTAAATAAAGGTGTTCTCAACTAGCCTACCTGGTTAAATAAAGGTGTTCTCAACTAGCCTACCTGGTTAAATAAAGGTGTTCTCAACTAGCCTACCTGGTTAAATAAAGGTGTTCTCAACTAGCCGACCTGGTTAAATAAAGGTGTTCTCAACTAGCCTACCTGGTTAAATAAAGGTGTTCTCAACTAGCCTACCTGGTTAAATAAAGGTGTTCTCAACTAGCCTACCTGGTTAAATAAAGGTGTTCTCAACTAGCCTACCTGGTTAAATAAAGGTGTTCTCAACTAGCCTACCTGGTTAAATAAAGGTGTTCTCAACTAGCCTACCTGGTTAAATAAAGGTGTTCTCAACTAGCCTACCTGGTTAAATAAAGGTGTTCTCAACTAGCCTACCTGGTTAAATAAAGGTGTTCTCAACTAGCCTACCTGGTTAAATAAAGGTGTTCTCAACTAGCCTACCTGGTTAAATAAAGGTGTTCTCAACTAGCCTACCTGGTTAAATAAAGGTGTTCTCAACTAGCCTACCTGGTTAAATAAAGGTGTTCTCAACTAGCCTACCTGGTTAAATAAAGGTGTTCTCAACTAGCCTACCTGGTTAAATAAAGGTGTTCTCAACTAGCCTACCTGGTTAAATAAAGGTGTTCTCAACTAGCCGACCTGGTTAAATAAAGGTGTTCTCAACTAGCCTACCTGGTTAAATAAAGGTGTTCTCAACTAGCCTACCTGGTTAAATAAAGGTGTTCTCAACTAGCCTACCTGGTTAAATAAAGGTGTTCTCAACTAGCCGACCTGGTTAAATAAAGGTGTTCTCAACTAGCCTACCTGGTTAAATAAAGGTGTTCTCAACTAGCCTACCTGGTTAAATAAAGGTAAAATAAAAAATACAGGCAGGTGGAGGCCACACACACTACTGAGCCTCATTTTGACTTGTTTTAAGGACATTACATCAAAGTTGGATCAGCCTGTAGTGTGGTTTTCCACTATAATTTGGAGTGTGACTCCAAATCCAGACCTCCATGGGTTGATAAATTTGATTTCCATTGATAGTTTTTGTGTGTCAGCAAATTCAACTATGTAAAGAAAAAAGTATTTAATAAGAATATTTCATTCATTCAGATCTAGGATGTGTTATTTTAGTGTTCCCTTTATTTTTTTGAGCAGTGTATATATGTTACATTTATATAAGGCCCATTCTCAAAGCCTGTTAGAAGCCTGGCCCATGTTGAATAAAGCCTGAAAGATGGCCATGTTAGAAGCCTGGCCCATATTAAATAAAGCCTGTTAGATGGCCATGTTAGAAGCCTGGCCCATATTAAATAAAGCCTGATAGATGGGCATGTTAGAAGCCTGGCCCATGTTGAATAAAGCCTGTTAGATGCCATGTTAGAAGCCTGGCCCATGTTGAATAAAGCCTGTTAGATGGCCATGTTAGAAGCCTGGCCCATGTTGAATAAAGCCTGTTAGATGGCCATGTTAGGAGCCTGGCCCATGTTAAATAAAGCCTGATAGATGGCCATGTTAGAAGCCTGGCCCATATTGAATAAAGCCTGTTAGATGGCCATGTTAGAAGCTTGGCCCATGTTGAATAAAGCCTGATAGATGGCCATGTTAGAAGCCTGGCCCATGTTGAATAAAGCCTGTTAGATGGCCATGTTAGAAGCCTGGCCCATATTAAATAAAGCCTGATAGATGGCCATGTTAGAAGCCTGGCCCATGTTGAATGAAGCCTGTTAGAAGGCCATGTTAGAAGCCTGGCCCATTTTGAATAAAGCCTGATAGATGGCCATGTTAGAAGCCAGGCCCATGTTGAATAAAGCCTGTTAGATGGCCATGTTAGAAGCCTGGCCCATGTTGAGTAAAGCCTGATAGATGGCCATGTTAGAAGCCTGGCCCATGTTGAATAAAGCCTGATAGATGGCCATGTTAGAAGCCTGGCCCATGTTGAATTAAGCCTGATAGATGGCCATGTTAGAAGCCTGGCCCATATTAAATAAAGCCTGATAGATGGCCATGTTAGAAGCCTGGCCCATGTTGAATAAAGCCTGATAGATGGCCATGTTAGAAGCCTGGCCCATATTAAATAAAGCCTGATAGATGGCCATGTTTAGAAGCCTGGCCCATGTTGAATAAAGCCTGTTAGATGGCCATGTTAGAAGCCTGGCCCATATTAAATAAAGCCTGATAGATGGCCATGTTAGAAGCCTGGCCCATATTGAATAAAGCCTGTTAGATGGCCATGTTATAAGCCTGGCCCATGTTGAATAAAGCCTGATAGATGGCCATGTTAGAAGCCTGGCCCATGTTGAATAAAGCCTGATAGATGGCCATGTTAGAAGCCTGGCCCATGTTGAATAAAGCCTGAACTTCCCATCTTAATTGAACACTTCCATTACTCTCATGTTCTGCACATCCTCCATCCCCTCCCCCTTCTCACTCCTTCCCTTCCTTCTCCCCGATCACCTACTCCCTCAGCCTCCCCTCTCTCACACCTTCCCTCCTCCTCTCCTTCTCCCCTAACCCTTCTCCTACTCTTCCTCCTCCTCACTTTCCTCTTTCTCTCTGCCTTCCTCTCTCTCTCTATCTCTCTCTTTTGTTCTTGCTATGGAGACAGGTTACTGATGGATAATGAATAGAGCTGAGCCTCTTTCACCACGCTGAGTGTATTTTTACTGACACTTTTATGAGGCCTCAGGGGCCACACACACACAGTGAGTGAAAGGGACAAATTGGTAAAGGCTCATGGTGTTTCACTGACACAATCATATGCACACGCACTCACACTAGTACATATTATTTAGAAAGAACGCAGGGGAGAAAGAGGGAGAGGAGAGGGGAAAAGAGAGAAAGGAGGGAGAGGAGAGGGGAAAGGAGACAGAGAAAGAGGAGGAGAGGGGAAAGGAGAGAGAGAGAGGGGAGGAGAGGGAAAAGGAGAGAGAGAGGAGGAGAGGGGAAGGAGAGAGAGAGAGAGAGAGAGAGAGAGAGAGAAGAGGGGATGAGAGGGGAAAGGAGAGAGATTAGGACCGGGGAAGGAGAGAGAGAGGAGGAGAGGGGAAAGGAGAGAGAGGAGGAGAGGGGAAAGGAGAGAGAGAGGAGGATGAGAGTAAAAGGAGAGAGAGAGGAGGAGAGGGGAAAGGAGAGAGAGAGGAGGATGAGAAGGGAAAGGAGAGAGATGAGGAGAGTGTGTGTGTGTGTGTGTGTGTGTGTGTGTGTGTGTGTGTGTGTGTGTGTGTGTGTGTGTGTGTGTGTGTGTGTGTGTGTGTGTGTGTGTGTGTGTGCGCGCGCATGTGAGCGTGTGCTTATCCCATATTTCAGAATACAGCAAGCAGCGGTTGTGAATTCCACCACAGCATTCTCTCCCTCGTTTATCCCCCTGTCTGTCAGAACCAGCCCTCTCTCCTGTCTGTCAGAACCAGCCCTCTCTCCTGTCTTTCAGAACCAGCCCTCTCTCCTGTCTTTCAGAACCAACCCTCTCTCCTGTCTGTCAGAACCAGCCCTCTCTCCTGTCTGTCAGAACCAACCCTCTCTCCTGTCTTTCAGAACCAGCCCTTTCTCCTGTCTTTCAGAACCAGCCCTCTCTCCTGTCTGTCAGAACCAGCCCTCTCTCCTGTCTTTCAGAACCAGCCCTCTTTCCTGTCTTTCAGAACCAACCCTCTCTCCTGTCTTTCAGAACCAGCCCTCTCTCCTGTCTTTCAGAACCAGCCCTCTCTCCTGTCTTTCAGAACCAGCCCTCTCTCCATTCTCTATTATCGTCTGTGAGCTGTGCCACTGACGGAACCAAGAAGGTTCATCAGTACATGTCTGGATGAAGCTAGTTGGCCCGACACTCAACTATGGTCAGCTGGTTTTCTCACCACCGGATGGTACAGGTCGGCATTTGGTCAGAGCATTTTCTTACATTAGGCGTTGGTTGAGAGATGAGCTTTAATTAGTAGTGGCGCCACCTGCGGGAAGACAAGGGGAGTCCGAGATGATTCTAGGTCTGTGTCCATACGGCATCTTCTATTCTTCTATCCTTTTCCTGGCTGACATTTCCTCCACCGTTACTTAAAGCTCTTGTTCGCTGAAGATTTATTTATTGTGCTTTCCTAAGTTATCCATTTTCGGTTTTGATAGAGCTAGTCCGATGGCTATTATGTATGAAAAATTATGTTTGTTTTTGTGTTCAAAAGGTTTGTGAGCTGGATTTAAGGAGCTGGAGATAAGGAGATGGATATGGGGAGCTGGTAGAAGGAGCTGGATCTGGGGGGCTGGAGGGAAGCAGCTGGATCTGGGGGGCTGGAGTGAAGGAGCTGGATCTGGGGAGATCAAGGTAAGAAGCTGGACATGGGGAGCTTGAGTAGAGGAGCTGGACCTGGGGAGTTAAGGAGCTGGACCTGGGGATTTAAGGAGCTGGACCTATGGAGTTAAGAAGCTGGACCTGGGGAGTTAAGGAGCTGGACCTAGGGAGTTAAGGAGCTGGACCTGGGGAGTTAAGGATCTGGACCTGGGGAGTTAAGAAGCTGGACCTGGGGAGTTAAGAAGCTGGACCTGGGGAGTTAAGGAGCTGGACATGTGGAGCAGGAGATAAGGGGCTGGACCTGGGGAGTAGGAATGAAGGAGCTCAAGACGGGGAGTGAAGGAGCTGGACCTGTGGAGATAAGGAGCTGGACCTGGGGAGCTGGAGTGAAGGTGCTGGACCTGGGGATTTAAGGAGCTGGACCTGGGGAGTGAAGGAGCTGGACCTGGGGAGTGAAGGAGATGGACCTGGGGAGTGAAGGAGATGGACCTGGGGAGTGAAGGAGCTGGACCTGTGAAGTGAAGGAGCTGGATCTGGAGAGATAAGGAGCTGGATCTGGAGAGATAAGGAGCTGTACCTGAGGAGATAAGGAGCTGGAACTGGGGAGTTAAGGAGCTGGACCTGGGGAGTTAAGGAGCTGGAACTGAGGAGATAAGGAGCTGGAACTGGGGAGTTAAGGAGCTGGACCTGGGGAGTTAAGGAGCTGGACCTGAGGAGATAAGGAGCTGGAACTGGGGAGTTAAGGAGCTGGACCTGGGGATTTAAGGTGCTGGACCAGAGGAGTTAAGGAGCTGGACATGGGGAGTTAAGGATCTGGACATGGGGAGTTAAGGAGCTGGACCTAGGGAGTTAAGGAGCAGGACCTGGGGAGTTAAGGATCTGGAACTGGGGAGTTTAGGAGCAAGACCTGGGGAGCTGGAGTGAAGGTGCTGGATCTGGAGAGCTGGAAAGAAGGAGCTGGATCTGGGGAGCTGGAAAGAAGGAGCTGGGCATGGGAAGATTGAGGTAAGAAGCTGGACCTGGGGAGCAAGAGATAAGAAGCTCAACCTGGGGAGTGAAGGAGCTGGACCATGGGAGTTAAGGAGCTGGACCTGGTGAGTGAAGGAGCTGGAGCTGTAGAGTGAAGGAGCTGGACCTGAGGAGTTAAGGAGCTGGAACTAGGGAGTGAAGGAGCTGGACCTGAGGAGTTAAGGAGCTGGAGCTGGGGAGTTACGGAGCTGGACCTGGGGAGTTTTGGAGCTAGACCTGGGGAACTGGAGTTAAGGAGTTAGAGTTAAGGAGCTGGACCTGTGGAGTTAAGGAGCTGGACCTGGGGATTGAAGGAGCTGGACCTGTGGAGTGAAGGAGCTGGATCTGGGGAGATAAGGAGTTGGATCTGGGGAGTTAAGGAGCTGGACCTGGTGAGTTAAGGAGCTGGACCTGGGGAGTTAAGGAGCTGGACCTGTGGAGTTAAGGAGCTGGACCTGGGGAGTGAAGGAGCTGGACCTGTGGAGTGAAGGAGCTGGACCTGTGGAGTGAAGGAGCTGGATCTGGGGAGATAAGGAGTTGGATCAGGGGAAAAGGAGCTGGGCCTTGGAATTTCAAGGAGCTGGAACTAGAGAGTGAAGGAGCTGGAACTAGGGAGTGAAGGAGCTGGACCTGGGGAGTTACGGAGCTGGACCTAGGGAGTTAAGGAGCTGGACCTGGGGAGTTAAGGGGCTGGACATGGGGAGTTAAGGGGCTGGACCTGGGGAGTTAAGGGGCTGGACATGCGAAGTTAAGGAGCTGGACCTGTGGAGTTAAGGAGCTGGACCAGGGGAGTTAAGGAGCTGGACCTGGGGAATGAAAGAGCTGAACCTGGGGAGTTAAGGAGCTGGACCTGGGGAGTTAAGGTGCTGGACCTGGGGAGTTAAGGAGCTGGACCTGGGGAGTTAAGGAGCTGGACCTGGGGAGTTAAGGAGCTGGACCTGGGGAGTTAAGGATCTGGACCTGGGGAGTTAAGGAGCTGGACCTGGGGAGTTAAGGAGCTGGACCTGGGTAGTTTTGGAGTTATACTTTGGGAGTTAAGGAGCTGGACCTGGGGAGTTAAGAAGCTGGACCTGGGGAGTTAAGGGGCTGGACCTGGGGAGTTAAGGAGCTGGACATGGGGAGCTGGAGATAAGGGGCTGGACCTGGGGAGTAGGAATGAAGGAGCTCAACCTGGGGAGTGAAGGAGCTGGACATGTGGAGATAAGGAGCTGGACCTGGGGTGTGAATGAGCTGGACCTGTGGAGATAGGGAGCTGGACCTGGGGAGCTGGAGTGAAGGTGCTGGACCTGGGGATTTAAGGGGCTGGACATGGGGAGTTAAGGGGCTGGACCTGGGGAGTTAAGGGGCTGGACATGCGAAGTTAAGGAGCTGGACCTGTGGAGTTAAGGAGCTGGACCAGGGGAGTTAAGGAGCTGGACCTGGGGAGTGAAAGAGCTGAACCTGGGGAGTTAAGGAGCTGGACCTGGGGAGTTAAGGAGCTGGACATGGGGAGTTAAGGAGCTGGACCTGGGGAGTTAAGGAGCTGGACCTGGGGAGTTAAGGAGCTGGACATGTGGAGTTAAGGATCTGGACCTGGGGAGTTAAGGAGCTGGACCTGGGGAGTTAAGGAGCTGGACCTGGGTAGTTTTTGAGTTATACTTTGGGAGTTAAGGGGCTGGACCTGGGGAGTTAAGAAGCTGGACCTGGGGAGTTAAGGGGCTGGACCTGGGGAGTTAAGGAGCTGGACATGGGGAGCTGGAGATAAGGGGCTGGACCTGGGGAGTAGGAATGAAGGAGCTCAACCTGTGGAGTGATGGAGCTGGACATGTGGAGATAAGGAGCTGGACCTGGGGTGTGAATGAGCTGGACCTGTGGAGATAGGGAGCTGGACCTGGGGAGCTGGAGTGAAGGTGCTGGACCTGGGGATTTAAGGGGCTGGACATGGGGAGTTAAGGGGCTGGACCTGGGGAGTTACGGGGCTGGACATGCGAAGTTAAGGAGCTGGACCTGTGGAGTTAAGGAGCTGGACCAGGGGAGTTAAGGAGCTGGACCTGGGGAGTGAAAGAGCTGAACCTGGGGAGTTAAGGAGCTGGACCTGGGGAGTTAAGGAGCTGGACCTGGGGAGTTTTGGAGTTATACTTTGGGAGTTAAGGGGCTGGACCTGGGGAGTTAAGAAGCTGGACCTGGGGAGTTAAGGGGCTGGACCTGGGGAGTTAAGGAGCTGGACATGGGGAGCTGGAGATAAGGGGCTGGACCTGGGGAGTAGGAATGAAGGGGCTCAACCTGGGGAGTTAAGAAGCTGGACCTGGGGTGTGAATGAGCTGGACCTGTGGAGATAGGGAGCTGGACCTGGGGAGCTGGAGTGAAGGTGCTGGACCTGGGGATTTAAGGAGCTGGACATCGGGAGATAAGGAGCTGGACCTGAGGATTTAAGGAGCTGGACCTGGGGAGTTAAGGAACTGCACCTGGGGAGTGAAGGAGCTGGACCTGGGGAGTTAAAGAGCTGGACCTGGGGAGTTTTGGAGCTAGACATGGGGAGCTGGAGTTAAGGAGCTGGAGTTAAGGAGCTGGACCTGTGGAGTGAAGGAGCTAGACCTGGGGAGATAAGGAGTTGGACCGGAGGAGATAAGGAGCTGGACCTGGGAAGTTAAGGAGCTGGACCTGGGGAGTGTTGGAGCTAGACCTGGGGAGCTGGAGTTAAGGAGCTGGAGTTAAGGAGCTGGACCTGTGGAGTGAAGGAGCTAGACCTGGGGAGATAAGGAGGGACTGGAGGAGATAAGGAGCTGGACCTGGGGAGTTAAGGAGCTGGATCTGGGGAGATAAGGAGTTGGATCTGGGGAAAAGGAGCTGGGCATGGGAAGTTAAGGAGCTGGACTAGGGAGTGAAGGAGCTGGAACTAGGGAGTGAAGGAGCTGGACCTGGGGAGTTAAGGAGCTGGACCTAGGGAGTTAAGGAGCTGGACCTGGGGAGTTAAGAAGCTGGACCTGGGGAGTCATTACTTTATTAAATAGCTCGACATAATTAGTTAAAAGTAACTAGTTTGTATCTGCTCTCATTTGTCTTCATGGATTTTTTGCAATTTTCATCAAGTCTGAAAACGTTTTCTGAAGAATTGCACTATGAGCCCTCAAAGCACAGAAATATTGTCCACTACTTGTCTACGTCGTATTTTAGTGAATGTTGTTCGACATCCGGGTACGTTTGGCATACTAACTACAAAATGGATACTATATACTCAATTCACATCACAAATAGTTTGGTTAGTGTGTTTAGTAAGATTATTCAAACAAAGCTTAGATTTGTGGTTAGGGTAAAAACAAATGAAGGGTAGTGGTTAAGATTGTATTAGATGTCCCTGAACTTCCCAACCCATAAACACAACCATCTCCTCCGCCATCAGTGTTCATGACTAAAAAACGTTTGTCTTTCCCTTGTTGTATCATTATGGTCAGGGAAGAAGAGAGAACATCAAGAGGAGGCCATTATGGCCATTAGTATGAAGCTTTTTCTCCTCGGAGCAATGACGAGCTTTATGAATCAAATACCAATAATCCCACAGCCTGCGTAATCACACGTTGATTACCCTCAACCTATATATTGACAATTATCACCAAACAAGCCCAGTAATTAGCCAATCAAACAAAACCACCAACAGCAATATACAAAAACAAATCATCATACAATAACAAAATAACAGTAGACACTCCTCTGAATCAACAAAACAACAGTAGACACTCCTCTGAATCAGCAAAACAACAGTAGACACTCCTCTGAATCAACAAAACAACAGTAGACACTCCTCTGAATCAACAAAACAACAGTAGACACTCCTCTGAATCAGCAAAACAACAGTAGACACTCCTCTGAATCAGCAAAACAACAGTAGACACTCCTCTGAATCAGCAAAACAACAGTAGAGACTGCAGTCTGAATCAACAAAACAACAGTAGAGACTTCAGTCTGAATCAACAAAACAACAGTAGAGACTGCAGTCTGAATCAACAAAACAACAGTAGAGACTCATCTGAATCAACAAAACACCAGTAGAGACTCCAGTCTGAATCAACAAAAAACCAGTAGAGACTCCAGTCTGAATCAACAAAACAACAGTAGAGACTCCAGGTTGAATCAACGAAACAACAGTAGAGACTCATCTGAATCAACAAAACACCAGTAGAGACTCCAGTCTGAATCAACAAAACAACAGTAGAGACTGCAGTCTCAATCAACAAAACAACAGTAGAGACTCATCTGAATCAACAAAACACCAGTAGAGACTCCAGTCTGAATCAACAAAAAACCAGTAGAGACTCCAGTCTGAATCAACAAAATAACAGTAGAGACTCCAGTCTGAATCAACAAAACAACAGTAGAGGCTCTAATCTGATTCAACAAAACAACAGTAGAGACTCCAGGTTGAATCAACCAAACAACAGTAGAGACTCAAGTCTGAATCAACAAAACAACAGTAGAGACTCTATTCTGAATCAACAAAATAACAGTAGAGACTCATCTGAATCAACAAAACAACAGTAGAGGCTCTAATCTGAATCAACAAAAAACCAGTAGAGACTCCAGTCTGAATCAACAAAACAACAGTAGAGGCTCTAATCTGAATCAACAAAGCAACAGTAGAGACTCCAGGTTGAATCAACAAAACAACAGTAGAGACTCCAATCTGAATCAACAAAACAACAGTATAGATTCCAGTCTGAATCAACAAAACAACAGTAGAGACTTCAGTCTGAATCAACAAAACACCAGTAGAGACTCCAGGTTGAATCAACCAAACAACAGTAGAGACTCAAGTCTGAATCAACAAAACAACAGTAGAGACTCATCTGAATCAACAAAACAACAGTAGAGGCTCTAATCTGAATCAACAAAACAACAGTAGAGACTCTAGTCTGAATCAACAAAACAACAGTAGAGGCTCTAATCTTAATCAAGGAAACAACAGTAGAGACTCCAGGTTGAATCAACAAAACAACAGTAGAGGCTCTAATCTGAATCAACAAAATAACAGTAGAGGCTCTAAACTGAATCAACAAAACAACAGTAGAGACTGCAGGTTGAATCAACCAAACAACAGTAGAGACTCTAGTCTGAATCAACAAAACAACAGTAGAGACGCCAGTCTGAATCAACAAAACAACAGTAGAGACTCCAGTCTGAATCAACAAAACAACAGTAGAGACTCCAGTCTGAATCAACAAAACAACAGTAGAGACTCCAGTCTGAATCAACAAAACAACAGTAGAGACTCCAGTCTGAATCAACAAAACAACAGTAGAGACTCCAGTCTGAATCAACAAAACAACAGTAGAGACTCATCTGAATCAACAAAACAACAGTCCATCTGTCTGAAGTGTGATATGATTGAAATGCAACAAAGTAATGCCCCTTTGGAAGAGAGAGAACATACAATTGTAAGTGTGCTTAATATTTCACTGGCCTGATGAAATATGCATTGTAGCCCGGAACGGAGGAAAAATGCAATGATTTGAAATGCATTATTTATTAATATAAACTGGGTGGTTCGAGGCCTGAATGCTGATTGGCTGACAGACGTGGTAAATCACGGGTATGACAAAACATTTATTTTAACTCCTCTAATGACGTTGGGTAACCAGGTTATAATACAAAATATGGCACGTCGGGGGCCAATATCTATATATAATATATATGGCCAATATACCACGGCTAAGGGCTGTATTCACGCTGTTCGTGCATAAGAACGGCCCACAGTCGTGGTAAATTGGTCATATACCACACCCTCTTGGGCCTTATTGCTTCATTTGACCGTGATTGGCCTGAGGGGCATTCTAGAGCGTGCATTATTTCCCTATAATGCACGGTATATCAGCACGGTAGAACCCAATGGCTACAGTCCATTATGTACATGTTCTATGTCTGAGCTGCTTTTTCATAATATCAAGCTGTGTAAATTTTTTTTTTTAAAAACATTAATTAGTAAAAGATCAAATAGAGATAATTGAATTTATATTATAACATTCACTCCAATCTAAAGTAAGAACATCAAGACAATAACGTACCAACATGCACAAAACAAGTATTTATTACTAAGTAAACAACGACATAAAGAAAAACAAATCAACTATAAACTAAAAAGGCAAATCATTTAAAATGGCCGCCGCCTCAACGGGGGGTTAAAGGGTTAGAAGAGGTTCCGTCTGGGGCCTCGGTCCGACTGGGTGAATCCTGGTGGTGCTGTAGGGTAGGACGGGAGAGGGTGTCAGTACCACTGGGATGGCTGTGCTGTCAGCTGACAACAGTTCAACAAGGCAGACTGTTAGCTAATGGTTTGCCAATTTATTAACTGTTTTCTGTTAGCTTGTTGTAAACATAATGTGCTTTCGAATTCAGGGTATCATTAAAACAGAACAAAATGGTATTCAGTTGAATACCAAAATTCAGTTGAAAGCTGTTTTTTATTTAAAGCAATTTGCTACTGACATTTGACGTATGAATGTACGTTGTTAAAATCGTTCAACAGGCACAGTGTTTTAAAATGATTTTTATTTGTTTTAATCCGTTTGTCAAAAGCCAAAACAGTGTGCGTCTGATTGAACACATCTGCATTCCATGCTGAGCCCAACATGGCTAGACAAGGGACAATCACTGAACTCAGACATCTATACTGTCTAGAGACAAGCACATCATCTGCCTAATAAAATCACACACACACACACACACACACACACACACACACACACACACACACACACACACACACACACACAACATAATGTGATGTCCACAGATATTTTTCTGTAAAGTCTACCTTAAAAGGATGTCAACGTTTCTCAGAACACAGTGTACCCTACTAAATGTTTTACTAAGGTGAAGGACTTAAACTCTGACTTAGCACAGACAGACAGACAGACAGACAGACAGACAGGCAGACAGACAGACAGACAGGCAGACAGACAGACAGACAGACAGATAGACAGACAGACAGACAGACAGACAGGCAGACAGACAGACAGACAGAAAGGCAGGCAGGCAGGCAGGCAGACAGACAGACAGACAGACAGACAGACAGACAGACAGACAGACAGACAGACAGACAGTGAAATAAAAGACTGTTGTCTGGTCTGGGGCTGTCTGGAGTCTAGACTGGGACTAGACTGGGACTAGACTGGGACTAGACTGGGACTAGACTGGGACTAGACTGGGACATTTGACATTGGCATGGTTCTGTTATAATCTTCACCCGGCACAGCCAGAACAGAACTGGCCACCCTTCATAGCCTGGTTCCTCTCTAGGTTTATAATCTCCACCAGGCACAGCCAGAAGAGGACTGGCCACCCCTCATAGCCTGGTTCCTCTCTAGGTTTCTTCCTAGGTTTAGGCCTTTCTAGGCAGTTTTTGCTAGCCACCGTGCTTCTACACCTGCATTGCTTGCTGTTTGGGGTTTTTAGGCTGGGTTTCTGTACAGCACTTTGTGACATCAGCTGATGTAAGTTAGAAAGGCTCTATAAATACATTTGATTTGATTGATTGATTTGGGGCTGTCTGGAGTCTGGACTG
Organism: Oncorhynchus mykiss; assembly: GCF_057628025.1. Taxonomy (NCBI): domain Eukaryota; kingdom Metazoa; phylum Chordata; class Actinopteri; order Salmoniformes; family Salmonidae; genus Oncorhynchus; species Oncorhynchus mykiss. Next base: position 78,975,810 of record NC_143039.1, read on the forward strand.
GGGCTGTCTGGAGTCTGGACTGAGACTGTCTGGAGTCTGGACCCCATCCCTCTAACTGAGTCTCTACTGGGGCAGTCTGGAGTCTCCCTCTAACTGAACTGAGCCAATACAATACAATACATCTAGTGTTCGCTCTAAATGCTACAGTCAAAGTTATCCCTACACACAGATGTAGGATCAGATAACACTATGTTCAGCCCTAACCTAATTTGACCCTAGATCAGAGGTTGGGGACAACGCCTATACCTCCTCACCGATACATACTGATGTAGGATCAGATATAACTATGCACAGCACTAACCTTAAAAACATGGAAATGTATATCTGCCTAATACATACTGTAGAGAGTCTGAACCCACCAATACATACTGTAGAGAGTCTGAACCCACTACTACATACTGTAGAGAGTCTGAACCCACTACTACATACTGTAGAGAGTCTGAACCCACTACTACATACTGTAGAGAATCTGAACCCACTACTACATACTGTAGAGAGTCTGAACCCACTAATACATACTGTAGAGAGTCTGAACCCACTACTACATACTGTAGAGAGTCTGAACCCACTACTACATACTGTAGAGAGTCTGAACCCACTACTACATACTGTAGAGCAGGGGTGTCAAAGTCAAATGGACGGAGGGCCAAATAAAAAAATCAGCTACAAGACGAGGGCCGGACTGTTCGAATGTTCATTGAAAAAATTTTAAATGACGCATATAGTCTAGTGAACCTAATTGAACCTACTGAAAACCTAACAAATATATTACAATATGATCAGATAAATAAAGCAATATTTTCTTATGGCTCTGTCAGTAATCTTTAATTTTCAACAGACACAAAAGACAAATTTCCTTTATATAAATATCCCCATAACATGAACATTAAATGAAAGAAACCGGTATTCAAGGCACCATCAGTAGACTATATTTTCTATTTTAGCAAAAGTGGGCTAAATTTACTTCAAAGAAAAAACAATAATAGCAATTTTCTATCATCCACTCAACTGAAATATTTTTAAAATATAATTGGATTGAAATACAAAAAAATAAAGTGCAAAAATCTATTAATCAAAAACAACACTTTGTTTAAGGAGAAGTAACATGCAGTGAAAACAAATATTAAATTTTAACTTTTAAACTTGAACTGAGTAAAAACTCTAAATATGTGATTGCACAGTAATGTTCACTTGTTTGAGGTTGAGGGTGATACTTGGTGGTGTCCCATCTTTTCCACAAGTTCATCAATGTTCGGGGTAAGGCTCTGAGCTGAAGAAATCCTCAGAATTGAGTGGAGGTGTTCAGCAGTAAGTCGACTTCTGTGTGATGTTTTGTTCAGGTTCATCAAAGAAAACAGTTGTTCACACAGGTATGTGCTGCCAAACATAGACAACGTTTGAGCAGCCTGGATGCGCAGCTGGGGCATTGTGCCGGGGAGGAAACGGGCGAACTCCGCAGCACCCACTGCCGCATATTTTGCCCTCAGTGCATCATTGCATTGGAGGTCAATCAACTCCATTTGGAGGTTTGGTGGTGAGCTTTCCACGTCAACAGCAAATGGGTTACCGAGCAGTTCCAACCTGCTTTTTTGTGCTTCAAAGTCAGCAAATCGGCGTCGAAAGTCAGCGGCAAGCATACCTATTTTATCAGCCAACTGTGTGCTCGGGAACGCACTGGTAGAGAGCTTCTCTTTCATGGTCTGGCAGCTGGGAAAGTGGCTCAAATTTTCTTTCCGCATCTGCGTCTCCCACAGAGTCAGTTTGGTTTTAAATGCCTTCACTGTACTGTACATATCAGAGATGACACGATCCCGACCCTGCAGCTGCAAGTTTATTGCATTCAGATGACTCACACAGAAACATTTCGTCTCGGAGTTGTGTTGTGTCTTTCCCTTTGCTGTCCAAGAACAGACAAATCTCCTCACGAAGCTCGAAACATCTTTGAAGCACCTTTCCCTGGCTTAGCCATCGCACCTCTGTGTGATAAGGCAAATCACCATGCTCCGTTTCTAACTCCGTCAGAAATGCCTTGAACTGGCGGTGATTCAAACCTTTGGCTCTGATAAAGTTAACTGTGCGCGTGATGATGCTCATTACATGCTCCATTTTCAAGGCTTTACCGCACAACGCTTCCTGGTGTATGATACAATGATAAGCTGTCAGCTCACCTGTCGCGTTTTCCTCTTGCATCTTTTCCCGTATCTTCGCCACCAGTCCGCTCCTGTGTCCACACATCGCAGGTGCTCCGTCGGTTGTCAAACCCACGAGTTTTTCCCAAGGCAGCTCCATCTCATTTACACATCTTGACACCTCTTCATACAAATCATGCCCCGTAGTTGTGCCATGCATAGGACGTAAAGCCAAAAACTCCTCTGTCACGCTTAGGTTGGAGTCCACTCCGCGGATGAAAATTGACAACTGGGCAATGTCAGAAATGTCGGTGCTCTCATCCACAGCCAAGGAATATGCAATAAAATCTTTTCCCTTTTTCACAAGCTGCTCTTTTAGATTGATGGACAACTGGTCTACTCTCTCGGCAATGGTGTTTCTGCTCAGACTCACATTTAAAAAGAGTTGCCTTTTTTCTGGGCAAACTTCGTCACAAACTTTAATCATGCAGTTTTTGATGAAATCCCCCTCCGTAAATGGCCGGGCTGATTTAGCGATCTCTTCTGCCAAAATAAAACTGGCCTTGACAGCAGCCTGGCCTTGTGATTTGGCTTTTTTGAACAGAGCCTGTCGAGATTTGAGGCCTCGTTTTAATTCCTCTGCCTTTTGTAGCCTTTGTTCCATGTCCATATTCTTGTTTTTGTCCGCGTGTTTCGTTTCATAATGTCGTCTCAGATTATACTCTTTCAGTACCGCCACACTTTCTCCACACAGAAGACACACAGGTTTTCCAGCTACCTTCGTGAACATATACTCCGACTCCCACCTTGTTTGAAACCCCCGGTTCTCAGTATCCACCTTCCGTTTTGCCATTTTTGATGGGTATCTGAAAGTTAATTTTACTGTGATGCTGACGACTGCTGTGCCAATAAATATTGAAATGAAGCAGCCTACTGCTCGGTGCGTCACCTTTGCATTGTGGGAAATGTAGTATTGGTGCGTGTAAAAGATCTGCGGGCTGCCGGCTTGCTGCGGGCCGGTTCTAATAATAAATCAAGATCATCCCAGGGGCCGTAAAAAACCTTCTTGCGGGCCGGATGTGGCCCGCGGGCCTTGACTCTGACATATGTGCTGTAGAGAATCTGAACCCACTACTACATACTGTAGAGAGTCTGAACCCACGACTACATACTGTAGAGAGTCTGAACCCACTACTACATACTGTAGAGAGTCTGAACCCACTACTACATACTGTAGAGAGTCTGAACCCACTACTACATACTGTAGAGAGTCTGAACCCACTACTACATACTGTAGAGAGTCTGAACCCACTAATACATACTGTAGAGAGTCTGAACCCACTACTACATACTGTAGAGAATCTGAACCCACTAATACATACTGTAGAGAGTCTGAACCCACTACTACATACTGTAGAGAATCTGAACCCACTAATACATACTGTAGAGAGTCTGAACCCACTACTACATACTGTAGAGAGTCTGAACCCACTACTACATACTGTAGAGAATCTGAACCCACTAATACATACTGTAGAGAGTCTGAACCCACTACTACATACTGTAGAGAGTCTAAACCCACTACTACATACTGTAGAGAGTCTGAACCCACTACTACATACTGTAGAGAGTCTGAACCCACTAATACATACTGTAGAGAATCTGAACCCACTAATACATACTGTAGAGAGTCTGAACCCACTACTACATACTGTAGAGAGTCTAAACCCACTACTACATACTGTAGAGAGTCTGAACCCACTAATACATACTGTAGAGAGTCTGAACCCACTAATACATACTGTAGAGAGTCTGAACCCACTACTACATACTGTAGAGAGTCTAAACCCACTACTACATACTGTAGAGAGTCTGAACCCACTAATACATACTGTAGAGAGTCTGAACCCACTAATACATACTGTAGAGAGTCTGAACCCACTACTACATACTGTAGAGAGTCTAAACCCACTACTACATACTGTAGAGAGTCTGAACCCACTAATACACACTGTAGAGGGTCTGAACCCACTACTACATACTGTAGAGAATCTGAACCCACTAATACATACTGTAGAGAGTCTGAACCCACTACTACATACTGTAGAGAATCTGAACCCACTAATACATACTGTAGAGAATCTGAACCCACTACTACACACTGTAGAGAATCTGAACCCACTACTACATACTGTAGAGAATCTGAACCCACTAATACATACTGTAGAGAGTCTGAACCAACTAATACATACTGTAGAGAGTCTGAACCCACTAATACATACTGTAGAGGGTCTGAACCCACTACTACATACTGTAGAGAATCTGAACCCACTACTACATACTGTAGAGAATCTGAACCCACTACTACATACTGTAGAGAGTCTGAACCCACTAATACATACTGTAGAGGGTCTGAACCCACCAATACATACTGTAGAGAGTCTGAACCCACTAATACATACTGTAGAGAGTCTGAACCCACTACTACATACTGTAGAGAATCTGAACCCACTACTACATACTGTAGAGAGTCTGAACCCACTAATACATACTGTAGAGAGTCTGAACCCACTAATACATACTGTAGAGAGTCTGAACCCACTAATACATACTGTAGAGAATCTGAACCCACTACTACATACTGTAGAGAGTCTGAACCCACTAATACATACTGTAGAGAGTCTGAACCCACTACTACATACTGTAGAGAGTCTGAACCCACTACTACATACTGTAGAGAATCTGAACCCACTACTACATACTGTAGAGAGTCTGAACCCACTACTACATACTGTAGAGAGTCTGAACCCACTACTACATACTGTAGAGAGTCTGAACCCACGACTACATACTGTAGAGAGTCTGAACCCAGCCATTTGTATTCCAGTCTGTCTGTCTTGTGGTACGGTGAGTCTGTGTTTCAGTCTCTGTCCTGTGTTATGGTGAGTCTGTGTTTTAGTCTGTGTTTCAGTCTGTCTGTCCTGTGGTATGGTGAGTCAGTGTTTCAGTCTGTGTTTCAGTCTGTGTTCCAGTCTGTCTGTCCTGTAGTATGGTGAGTCAGTGTTTCAGTCTGTGTTTCAGTCTGTGTTCCAGTCTGTCTGTCCTGTGGTATGGTGAGTCGGTGTTCCAGTCTGTTTTCCAGTCTGTGTTCCAGTCTGTATTCCAGTCTGTGTTCCAGTCTGTCTGTCCTGTGGTACGGTGAGTCTGTGTTCCAGTCTGTGTTCCAGTCTGTCTGTCCTGTGTTATGGTGAGTCTGTGTTCCAGTCTGTGTTCCAGTCTGTGTTCCAGTCTGTGTTCCAGTCTGTGTTCAAGTCTTTGTTCCAGTCTGTGTTCCAGTCTGTGTTCCAGTCTGTGTTCCAGTCTGTGTGCCTCTCTCTGTAGCTGTATCTCATCTCCAGCTCCTTATTCTCCCTGTGATCTGATTGGCCCAGAGGTTGGCCTATGCCTGCATCCCAAATGACACTATGTCCTTTTGACCAGAGCCCCTGTGGGCCCAGTAGAAGTGCACTCTGTAGGAAATAGGTTCCCATTTGGCATGCAGTCCCGTTAACATTCATGTATGCATTGGATGTCAAGCGGTCTGAATATTCAGGCATCAGAGGTCAGGGAAGGGGATGGGGGTAGACGATCTGAGGGTGCTCGGCTACACGAGGCGTTGGGTTACTGATTGGCTGCCGCAAGCACTGTTTTCACAGCCATTGTTACCTCGCAGGGGCTCGAGGTATAGAGAGAGAGAGAGAGAGTGTGTGTGTGTGTGTGTGTGTGTGTGTGTGTGTGTGTGTGTGTGTGTGTGTGTGTGTGTGTGTGTGTGTGTGTGTGTGTGTGTGTGTGTGTGTGTGTGTGTGTGTGTGTGTGTGTGTGTGTGTGTGTGTGTGTGTGAGAGGAGAAATAGGAGAGAGAGTGAGAGTGAAGGAGAGTCCGCAGGTTTTGGTAGCGGGCCGTGGCACAGTATTGTCCTCAAAGTGAGCAAAGAAGTTGTTATGCCTTGGCAGGAACTAATGGGGATCCATAATAAACCCCAGGAAGAGTAGCTGCTGCCTTGGCAGGAACTAATGGGGATCCAAAATAAACCCCAGGAAGAGTAGCTGCTGCCTTGACAGGAACTAATGGGGATCCATAATAAACCCCAGGAAGAGTAGCTGCTGCCTTGACAGGAACTAATGGGGATCCATAATAAACCCCAGGAAGAGTAGCTGCTGCCTTTGCAGGAACTAATGGGGATCCAAAATAAACCCCAGGAAGAGTAGCTGCTGCCTTGGCAGGAACTAATGGGGATCCATAATAAACCCCAGGAAGAGTAGCTGCTGCCTTGGCAGGAACTAATGGGGATCCATAATAAACCCCAGGAAGAGTAGCTGCTGCCTTGGCAGGAATATTTACAACAGTTACATTGAAATGTAAATATACAGATGAGATGAGTAAAGCAGTATATAAACATTATTAAAGTGAATAGAGGTGTCAGAGGAAGGCCCAGTACATCACCGGGGTCAAGCTCCCTTCCATCCAGGGGCGATGTCAGAGGAAGCGTTAGTTAGAGGCGATGTCAGAGGAAGCCCCTAAAAATTGTCAGACTCCAGCCTCCCTAGTCATAGACTGTTCTCTCTCTGCTACCAAAAGGCAAGCGGTACCAGAGCACCAAGTCTAGGTCCAAGCGTTTTCTAAACAGCTTCTACCCCCAAAGCCATAAGACTCCTGAACACCTCATCAAATGGCTACCCAGACTATTTACTTTGACCCCCCCCCCCCCTCCCCCTCCCCCTCCCTTTTGTACACTGCTGCTACTCGCTGTTATCAATGCATAGTCACTTCACCCCCACCTACATGTACAGATTACCTCAACTAGCCTGTACCCCTGCACACTGGCACGGTACCGGTGCCCCCTGTACATAGCCTCCACATTGACTCTGTACCGTAACACCCTGTATATAGCCTCCACATTGACTCTGTACTGTAACACCCTGTATATAGCCTCCACATTGACTCTGTACCGGTACACCCTGTATATAGCCTCCACATTGACTCTGTACCGTAACACCCTGTATATAGCCTAAACATTGACTCTGTACCGTAATACCCTGTATATAGCCTCCACATTGACTCTGTACCGGTACACCCTGTATATAGCCTACACATTGACTCTGTACCGTAACACCCTGTATATAGCCTCCACATTGACTCTGTACCGTAACACCCTGTATATAGCCTCCACATTGACTCTCTACCGTAACACCCTGTATATAGCCTCCACATTGACTCTGTACCGTAATACCCTGTATATAGCCTCCACATTGACTCTATACCGTAACACCCTGTATATAGCCTCCACATTGACTCTGTACCGTAATACCCTGTATATAGCCTCCACATTGACTCTGTACCGTAACACCCTGTATATAGTCTCCACATTGACTCTGTACCGGTACACCCTGTATATAGCCTCCACATTGACTCTGTACCGGTACACCCTGTATATAGCCTCGACATTGACTCTGTACCGGTACCCCCTGTATATAGCCTCCACATTGACTCTGTACCGGTACCCCCTGTATATAGCCCTGCTATTGTTATTTTACTGCTGCTCATTAATTATTTGTTAAATTTTTTTAATTAAAAATAATAATAATCATAAGCATTTCACTGTGAGGTCTACTGCACCTGTTGTATTCAGCATTTCACTGTAAGGTCTACTACACCTGTTGTATTCAGCATTTCACTGTAAGGTCTACTACACCTGTTGTATTCAGCATTTCACTGTAAGGTCTACTACACCTGTTGTATTCAGCATTTCACTGTAAGGTCTACTACACCTGTTGTATTCAGCATTTCACTGTAAGGTCTACTACACCTGTTGTATTCAGCATTTCACTGTAAGGTCTACTACACCTGTTGTATTCAGCATTTCACTGTAAGGTCCACTACACCTGTTGTATTCAGCATTTCACTGTCAGGTCTACTACACCTGTTGTATTCAGCATTTCACTGTAAGGTCCACTACACCTGTTGTATTCAGCATTTCACTGTAAGGTCTACTACACCTGTTGTATTCAGCATTTCACTGTAAGGTCTACTACACCTGTTGTATTCATCATTTCACTGTGAGGTCTACTACACCTGTTGTATTCGGCGCATATGCCATCTGATTTGATTTGATTTAGTGTTCCATTGTTAATGTGACCAGTGATTCCATGTCTATGTATATGGGGCAGCAGTCTCTAAATTGCAGGGATGAGTAACCGGGTGGTAGCTGGCTACTGATGAGCCTGTGTCCAAGACTGACAGACAGAGACAGACAGAGGTAGACAGGCAACAGGCTGAGGTTATCTGAGGCTAAACATCACAACGGTCATGTCTGACAGAGAAAGAACAATGACAGAGGAGAGGAGAGGAGAGGAGAGGAGAGGAGAGGAGAGGAGAGGAGAGGAGAGGAGAGGAGAGGAGGAGAGGAGGGGAGAGGAGGGGAGAGGAGAGGAGAGGAGAGGAGAGGAGAGGAGAGGAGAGGAAATGAGAGGAAATTGCAGACAGAGTGGACATGCCAAACAGTTAGTGGATTTCTCTCCGTCTTTCCTTTCTTTAGAACCGAAATGGGCACTGAACCGTCAAATGCCGGAAGGCGGAGATCTCTCACCTTTACCTTGTCGCTGACGCAGCCTTCAACCACACAACACAGCTAATCAACCTTACCGTTTACCGGACACCGGCTTCCCACTGCAGTCTCTCGCTTCACTAAACTCTCGCTGCGTGGAGAGAACAAATCAAAAAGGTAGAATGTGTAAGAGAGAGAGACATATTTCCTTCAGATTACACAGACCCAGAGAGACACACATATTTCCCTCAGATTACACAGACCCAGAAAGACACACATATTTCCCTCAGATTACACAGACCCAGAGAGGCACACATATTTCCTCAGATTACACAGACCCAGAAAGACACACATATTTCCCTCAGATTACACAGACCCAGAAAGACACACATATTCCCTCAGATTACACAGACCCAGAGAGACACACATATTTCCCTCAGATTACACAGACCCAGAAAGACACACATATTCCCTCAGATTACACAAACCCAGAGAGACACACATATTTCCCTCAGATTACACAGACCCAGAAAGACAGAAAGACACACATATTTCCCTCAGATTACACAGACCCAAAGAGACACACATATTTCCCTCAGATTACACAGACCCAGAGAGACACACATATTTCCCTCAGATTACACAGACCCAGAAAGACACACATATTTCCCTCAGATTACACAGACCCAGAAAGACACACATATTTCCCTCAGATTACACAGACCCAGAAAGACACACATATTTCCCACAGATTACACAGACCCAGAAAGACACACATATTTCCCTCAGATTACACAGACCCAAAGAGACACACATATTTCCCTCAGATTACACAGACCCAGAAAGACACACATATTTCCCTCAGATTACACAGACCCAGAAAGACACACATATTTCCCTCAGATTACACAGACCCAGAAAGACACACATATTTCCCTCAGATTACACAGACCCAGAAAGACACACATATTTCCCTCAGATTACACAGACCCAGAGAGACACACATATTTCCCTCAGATTACACAGACCCAGAGAGACACACATATTTCCCTCAGATTACACAGACCCAGAAAGAACTCCTAAACAAAACAAACCCAATTGTGATAAACTCCCATATCTACTGGTTGAAATTCCACAGTGTGACATCACAACAGCAAGATTTGTGACCTGTTGCCACGAGAAAAGGGCAACCAGTAAAGAACAAACACCATTGTAAATACAACCCATATTTATGCTTATTTATTTCCCTTTTGTACTATATGCACATCGTTACCACACTGTTATATGGACACTATTTACTCTATTATTTTATTTATTTATTATATATTTATTTTGAAACTTGAAAGAGGTTAACAGTTCATTTTTATAGTTTATTTCACTTTTGTATCTACTTCACTTGCTTTGGCAATGTTAACGTATGTTTCCCATGCCAATAAAGACCTTTGAATTTAATTGAGAAAGAGAGTGATATAGATAAAGGGGGAGGGGGAAGAGAGAAAGTGAGGAGATGATGGAGAGAGAGAGAGAGAGGGGGGGGGGGGTAGGTGGAGAGAGAGAGAGAGAGAGAGAGAGAGAGAGGGTGGGGTGTAGGTGGAGAGAGAGGGGGTGGAGAGAGAGGGGGGGTGGAGAGAGAGAGAGGGGCGTAGGTGGACAGAGAGAGAGAGAGAGAGAGAGAGAGAGAGAGAAAAGGGGGGTGGGTGGAGAGAGAGTGAGTTAGAGAGAGAAGGTAGTGGAGATTGAGAGAGTGTGGAGAGAGCGTGGGGGTGGAGAGAGAGAGAGGAGGGGTGGAGAGAGAGAGAGAGGATGTGTGTGTTCAGTGTGTGTGTGTGTGTTTGTGTTCAGTGTGTGTGTTTGTATTCCATGTGTGTGTGTGTGTGTGTGTGTGTGTGTATGTGTTCAGTGTGTGTGTGTGTGTGTGTGTGTGTGTGTGTGTGTGTGTGTGTGTGTGTGTGTGTGTGTGTGTGTGTGTGTGTGTGTGTGTGTGTATGTATGTGTGTGCATGTGTTCAGTGTGTGTGTGCATGTGTATGTGTTCAGTGTGTGTGTGTGTGTGGTCTCTCTGTACCTGTACAGGTGAGGTTTGGGCTTCTGTGGGTGTCCGTCCCCAGACATGCAGACAGGGTCAAGGGTCATTCTAGTCGTCATCCCGGATGTCCTCACATCACAGCCCTGGAAGGACCAACTACTGGTTAGTAAATCAAATCAAAACAAACTTCATTTGTCACATGCGCCGAACACAACAAGTGCAGACTTTAAGGACTTAGGAATTACAACTACAACAACCTTCCAACCAACTGTGGAGTTCAAGAAGAGTAAAGAAAATATTTACCAAATAGACTAAAGTGATAAATAACAATGAAAAAGTAACGATATAAGAATAATGACAACGAGGCTATATATATATATATATATATATTTACACAGGGGGAACCGAGTCAGTGTGCGGGGGAACAGGCTAGCCGAGGTCATTTGTGTACATGTAGGTGGGGGTGAAGTGACTCTGCATAGATAATAAACAGTGAGTAGCAGCAGTGTACAAATGGAAGAGGGGGTCAATGTAAATTGTCCGGTGGCGATTTCATTAATTGTTCTACAGCCTTATTGCTTGGGGGGGTAGAAGCTGTTGAGGAGCCTTTTGGTCCTAGACTTGGAGCTCCGGTACAGCTTGCTGTGCGGTTGCAGAGAGAACAGTCTATAACTTGGGTGGTTGGAGTCTGACAATTTTTAGGGCCTTCCTCTGACACCGCCTGGTATTGAGGTCCTGGATGGCAGGAAGCTTGGCCCCAGTGATGTACTGGGCCGTACGCACTACCCTCTGTAGTGCCATGCGGTCAGAGGCTGAGCAGTTGCCATACCAGGCAGTGATGCAACCAATCAGGATGCTCTCGATGGTGTAGCTGAAGAACCTTTTGAGGATCTGAGGACACATGCCAATTATTTTCAGTCTCCTGGAGGGGAAAAGGTGTTGTCGTGCCCTCTTCACGACTGTCTTGGTATGTTTGGACCATGATAGTTTGTTGGTGACGTGAACACCAAGGAAGTTGAAATTCTCTACCAGCTCCACTTTCTGGTTTTAGTTAGTTAGCAGCCCCTTTTAATGAGGAAGTCAACATGTCATGACGATCAGTGATCACCAGGGACAAGCAGGCCACTCTCAGATCTTCATATCACTCGTGTGAAAATCACTGTAGAGAAACTAGACTGGCGATGTTTTCTCTTCTGGCTCTATGGTGTTGTTGCTTACAGTGCCTTGCGAAAGTATTCGGCCCCCTGGAACTTTGCGACCTTTTGCCACATTTCAGGCTTCAAACATAAAGATATAAAACTGTCTTTTTTTGTGAAGAATCAACAACAAGTGGGACACAATCATGAAGTGGAACGACATTTATTGGATATTTCAAACTTTTTTAACAAATCAAAAACTGAAAAATTGGGCGAGCAAAATTATTCAGCCCCTTTACTTTCAGTGCAGCAAACTCTCTCCAGAAGTTCAGTGAGGATCTCTGAATGATCCAATGTTGACCTAAATGACTAATGATGATAAATACAATCCACCTGTGTGTAATCAAGTCTCCGTATAAATGCACCTGCACTGTGATAGTCTCAGAGGTCCGTTAAAAGCGCAGAGAGCATCATGAAGAACAAGGAACACACCAGGCAGGTCTGAGATACTGTTGTGAAGAAGTTTAAAGCCGGATTTGGATACAAAAAGATTTCCCAAGCTTTAAACATCCCAAGGAGCACTGTGCAAGCGATAATATTGAAATGGAAGAAGTATCAGACCACTGGCCGTACCTCTAAACTTTCAACTCATACAAGGAGAAGACTGATCAGAGATGCAGCCAAGAGGCCCATGATCACTCTGGATGAACTGCAGAGATCTACAGCTGAGGTGGGAGACTCTGTCCATTGGACAACAATCAGTCGTATATTGCACAAATCTGGCCTTTATGGAAGAGTGGCAAGAAGAAAGCCATTTCTTAAAGATATCCATAAAAAGTGTTGTTTAAAGTTTGCCACAAGCCACCTGGGAGACACACCAAACATGTGGAAGAAGGTGCTCTGGTCAGGTGAAACCAAAATGGAACTTTTTG
>NC_143039.1:78996114-79016114 GCF_057628025.1 Oncorhynchus mykiss
GTGGAAAGAAGAAAGAAACCGCTGATTCAAAAGATAGTTCCTTTAGTAGAAGAGGCCGGAATCACAATGACTGTAAAACTGCTACAGAATGTTTGGAATAGTTAGTCGATGAACACAGAGGCAGAAAAAACAACAACTACATTACAACATAGAAAGTGTGAGAAAACCTGTTCCGCTATTGTATGACATTCTAACTGTTTGCATAAACAAGCAGTGACGACAACAACAATGTCCTTCTAAAGCGCCAGATTAGCTACAGTTGAAGTCGGAAGTTTACGTTCACCTTAGCCAAGTAAATTTAAACTCAGTTTTTCACAATTCGTGACATGTGTTCTTGGTAAAAAAAATTCCCTGTCTTAGGTCAGTTAGGATCACCACTTTATTTTAAGAATGTGAAACGTCAGAATAATAGTACAGAATGATTTATTTCAGCTTTTATTTCGTTCATCACATTCCCAGTGTGTCAGACGTTTACATACACTCAATTAGTATTGGGTAACATTGCCTTTAAATTGTTTAACTTGGGCCAAACGTTTCGGGTAGCCTTCCACAAGCTTCCCACAATAAGTTGGGTGAATTTTGGCCCATTCCTCCTGACAGAGCTGGTGTAACTGAGTCAAGTTTGTAGGCCTCCTTGCTCACACACGCTTTTTCGGTTCTGTCCACAAATTTTCTATAGGATTGAAGTTTGTGATGGCCACTCCAATACCTTTGTTGTCCTTAAGCCATTTTGTCACAACTTTGGAAGTATGCTTGGGATCATTGTCCATTTGGAAGACCCATTTGCGATCAAGCTTTAACTTCCTGACTCATGTCTTGAGATGATGCTTCAAAATATTTACGTAATTTTCCTCCTCATGATGTCATCTATTTTGTGAAGTTCACCAGTCCCTCATGCAGCAAAGCACCCCACAACATCATGCTGCCACCCCTGTGCTTCACGGTTGGGATGGTGTTCTTCGGCTTGCAAGCCTACCCCTTTTCCTCCAAACATGACGATGGTCATTATGGCCAAACTGTTCTATTTTTGCTTCATCAGACCAGAGGACATTTCTCCAAAAAGTACGATCTTTGTCCCCATGTGCAGTTGAAAACCGTAGTCAGGCTTCTTTATGGCAGTTTTGGAGCAGTGGCTTCTTCCTTGCTGAGCGGCCTTTCAGGTTATGTCGATAGAGGAATCATTTTACTGTGGATATAGATACTTTTGTACTTGTTTCCTCCAACATCTTCACAAGGTCCTTTGCTGTTGTTCTGGAATTGATTTGCACTTTTCACACGAAGGTACGTTCATCTCTAGGAGACAGAATGCGTCTCCTTCCTGAGCAGTATGGCGGCTGCGTGGTTCCATGGTGTTTATACATGTGTATTATTGTTTGTACAGAGAAACGAGGTACCTTCAGGTGTTTGGAAATTGCTCCCAAGGATGAACCAGACCTGTGAGGTCTACCATTTGTTTTCTGAGGTCTTGGCTGATTTCTTTTGATTTTCCATGATGTCAATCAAAGAAGCACTGGGTTTGAAGGTAGGCCTTGAAATACATCCACAGGTACACCTCCAATTGACTCAAATTATGTCAATTAGCCTATCAGGAGCTTCTAAAGCCATGACATCATTTTCTGGAATTTTCCAAGCTGTTTAAAGGCACAGTCAACTTAGTGTATGTCAACTTCTTTCCCACTGTAAGTGTGATACAGTGAATTACAAGTGAAATAATCTGTCTGTAAACAATTGTTGGAAAATGACTTGTGTCATGCACAAAGTAGATATCCTAATTGACATTTCCAAAGCCATAGTTTGTTAACAAGACATTTGCGGAGTGGTTGAAAAACGAGTTTTAATGACTCCAACCTGAGTGTATGTAAACTTCCGACCTCAACTGTAAATACACCTTCTCTCCCCTGCTATATGCTACAGGATGTAGGCTACAGGAAGTAGGCTAGGAGGAAGTACAAGTACACTGAATGGCCAAAGGAAGTATATGTTGTGTTCATACTGTGTAGGTGGGAATTCATGAGCAATGAAGAGCAGCCATGGCTGTGGAGATGGCTGGCTACACTGGGGAAGGAAGGAGGGAGGGAGGGAGGGAGGTGGGAAGGGAGGGAGGGAGCGCAGTGGGAGAGAGAGATTGTCACACGCCACATCTTTGAAGATGGCCTGCCTACCCAGTAATTAGGGCACAGAAGACACGGCACACACACACACACATCCACCAGCATGAAATTCACTGTGACACCCGTGCCCCTGTCACGACCACCGCAGAGAGAAGAGAGAATTAGAGAATAAAGGAGAGTAGAGAAAGGGGAAGGAGGGAGGGAGGGAGGGACAGAGAGATGGAGGATCAGTGAGGGAGGGAGGGAGGGAGGGAGGGAGGGAGGGAGGGAGGGAGGGAGGGAGGGAGGGAGGGAGGGAGGGAGGGAGGGAGGGAGGGAGGGAGGGAGGATCAGGGAGGGAGGGATGGGGAAGGAGGGAGGGACAGAGAGATGGAGGATTAGGGAGGGAGGGGGGAAGGGAGGGAGGGACAGTGAGGATCAGGGAGGGAGGGAGGGAGGGAGGGAGGGAGGGAGGGAGGGAGAGTGAGGATCAGGGAGGGAGGGATGGGAGGGAGGGACTGAGAAATGGAGGATCAGGGAGGGAGGGATGGGGAAGGAGGGAGGGACAGAGATGGAGGATCAGGGAGGGAGGGATGGGGAGGGAGGGAGGGAGGGAGGGAGGCAGGGTGAAGGATGATCTCTGAGTGCAGCTCTCTTATGAGGGGCATCCATCAGGAGGTGACACCCGCAGAAATAAACCCCCTTTCCCATATTCAATTACACACAGAGGTGTACACACACACACACACACACACACACACACACACACATACACACACACACACACACACACACACGCACATACAGTTTCATAAGATAATAAGAGTCTAGAATAAGATTAGAGTCTATAATAAGATAAGAGTCTAGAATAAGATAAGAGTCTAGAATAAGATAAGAGTCAATAATAAGATAAGAGTCTAGAATAAGATTAGAGTCTATAATAAGATAAGAGTCTAGAATAAGATAAGAGTCTAGAATAAGATAAGATTGTAGTAACGTTCCTAAGGTCCTCCTGATCTGTGCAAGCCTAACCTTGACCGTGTGGAATTAACCCTTAACAGTAAAACAGGGTTTTTTTCATCTCACAGTTTACAATGACATCTCTCCCCATAGGAATACATTGACTGCTCCCCTATCTTCAACCTGAAGCCTATGTGGGTTATGAATGCCATATCAAACTGTCTTCGATGACAGTCCATCAGGCCACTATGAGGTGTCGATTCTAAGCTTCCTGGAGAAACCGGAAGTGGTTAAAATCACCCTAAAAATGTGTTGATATACCCAACCTGCAGTTTGTGAAAACCACTGCATTCAACCCTCTGTTAATCAGTCAATTCTTAAAGTAAATACTTAGAACTCAGGATTCTGTAAAAGCCTACCCCAAGGAGGAGATATGTTTTCTTTCAGCTTCGTGTGCCAACCCGGAAGTGCCTTAAATTGGAGTCATAGTGGCTGTTTTGAAGGGGTAAAAAGGTCACATCTTTACAAAACATCAAGTGTGTTATTAGGCACCACTCAAGAACAGTAAATCAGTCATTTCTCCCAACAAATGTCCATGAAAAAAACTCACACACACACACACACACAGCTAGGATGGAGTGACACAGTGTATAGCTTACCGATACACAGAGCCTGCAATGGACACCGGAGTTCGCACCACCAAAGAACCGTCAGAGCTCTGAAACTTTAGAAACCTGTTCTAGAGCTTAACTGGATAATGCACGTTGAGTTATGTGGCTCTACAAGGTTCTCAGGCCGAAAAACAGCCTTGTACATTCGCAAGGACTTCAATTAATTTTGACCATCACGAAAATGATGACATTTAGAAAAGTCCCAGAGTCACAAGACTAGGTGCATTGGAACCGCCGTGGCCCATAGAGACGGACGCTAAAGTTTCTGTACGATAGCTCATTCATGGACCCCATAGCAACGCCTGGAAAAAGTGAATTTTCAGCACAAATTAAGGTCACTCCGAATGACCTATCGAGCCGAAACTCAGCATTCGGGTTCGCCTCAGCTAGGCCTACACATAATGTTGGAACTGGACCCGCATATAGAACGTAACCACGTGTCTCACGTTTTATTGTGGCTTAAACAGAAGGCGCTGTGAATTTTGGACCTGTTCTAAAATATGTGATAGTTGGCTTCTAAACGTATCGAACAAAGTGGGTTTGGTGTCAGTGTGAATCAGTTTGGTGTCGAAATGATATCTTAATTGACAGATGGACGTTGACTTGATGGCTAACTTTTGTCCATTTGCAATAAGTTTAAACAGTGATGAACCATCACCAAATTGACATGCTGAAATCAACACCAACGAGCGATGGAGAGGAACCACTATCACTGCCCGGCCATCCCAAGTTCAACAGGCCAATCAATTGGGCATTTCTGCAGTATATTAGAGCATGTCAAATTCGTGATGGTAAATGCCCAATGAAACATATTGCAGATGGACAGCCGTGCACCTTGTGATTGGAACAGGTTACCAAGAGCAAATTTTAAAAAAAATGTTTTTTAATGCCTTTAGAGTGGTGCAAGGGGTCTACGGCTGGGAAGGGAGCACCCCCCACCCGTGCCCAGCCAATATGTATAGGGCACCCCTGTGAGGGATGTCCCACTTCTCCCTCATCGAACATGACAAATAGACCTTCTACGTTGATTCAGGGCTTAGCATAGTGATATATATCATTTGGTCAGTATAAATGCCATTTGGACATGGTTCACTGACTTTTGAGAGTCATACATTTTTGATTTACTTTTCAAATTTTCTAAATTTTACCTTTGGGTCATGACTTTATGTCCATTAGCAATATGAAAATCTGCAGTGGAGCAGTATGACACTTGGCATTTGCCATTTGCCATTTGCCAGTTGCCATAAGCTTTGAATGAATTGCCATCGATTTGAGTGGTATTTGCTATCGTGTATATGTTTCGCCCAATGGCAATAATATGCATTTCATTTTTGTCTATTTCATGGGGGTTTTCCCTTAATTCTGTCATCATGTAGTGCTTTGAGAGACTAGTCAAGGATCATATCACAACCACCTTACCATCCACCCTACACCCACTTCAGTTTGGATACCGCCCTAACAGGTCTCGCAGATGACCCAATCACCATCACACTGCACACTGCCCTATCCCATCTGGACAAAAATAATACCTATGTAAGAATGCTGTTCATTCACTACAGCTCAGCATTCAACAACATAGTACCCTCCAAGCTCATCATCAAGCTGGAGGCCCTGGGTCTCAAACCCACACTGTGCAACTGGGTCCTGGACTTCCTGACTGGCTGCCCCCAGGTGGTGAAGGTAGGAAACAACATCTCCACTTCGCTGACACTCAGCACTGGGGCCCCACAAGGGTGCGTGCTCAGCCCCCTCCTGTTCTCCCAGTTCACCCATTACTGCGTGGCCATGCACGGCTCCAACTCAATCATCAAGTTTGCAGACGAAACAACAGTATTGCACCAACACCGACGAGACGGCATACAGGGAGGTGGTGAGGGTACTCAGAGTGTGGGGTCAGGTAAACAACCTTTCACTCAATTTCAAAAAAAACAAAGGAGATGATCGTGGACTTCAGCAAACAGCAGAGAGAGCACCGAAGGGACATAATTGGAGAACGTGGAAAGTTTTAATTTCCTTGGAGTACACAATTACAGACAAACGGAAATGGTCCACCCACACAGACAGTGTGGTGAAGAAGGCAATACAGCGCCTCTTCAACCTCATGAGGCTGAAGAAATTTGGCTTGTCAACCCAAACCCCGACAGGATGCACAGAGCATGGTACGGCAACTGCACCGCCCACAACCGTAAGGCTCTCCAGAAGGTGGTGAGGTCTACACAACCCATCACCGGCAGAAAACTACCTGCGCTCCAGGACACCTACACCACCCGATGTCACAGGAAGGCCAAAAAGATCATCAAGGACAACAACCACCCGAGCCACTGCCTGTTCACCCCGCTTATATCCAGGTTAGTACAGCTGCATCAAAGCTGGAACCGAGAGACAGAAAAACATCAGACTTCTAATAAGCAATCACAAACTCAGAGAGGCTACTGCCTACATTGAGACCCAATCACTGGACACTTTAATAAATGGATCACTAGCCACTTTAAAAAATGCCACTTTAATAATGTTTACATATCTTACATTACTCACATGTGTATATACTGTATTTTATACCATCTACTGCATCTTGCCTATGCCGCTCGGCCATCGCTCATCCATATGTACATATTCTCATTCACCCCTTTAGATTTGTGTGTATTAGGTCGATGTTGTGGAATTGTTAGATTGCTTGTTAGATATTACTGCACTGTAGGAACTAGAAGCACAAGCATTTCACTACACTCACATTAACATATGCTAATTATGTGTATGTGACCAATACAATTTGATTTGATTTGAATAAATTTGACACAAACACACACAAGGTCACACATACACAGACAGACACACACACACAGTCACACAGTCATAGAACAAAGTCACACACAGTCACACACACAGTCTCACGCAGTCACACACACAGTCACACACACACAGTCACACACAGTCATGTACACACGCACACACACACAGTCACACACACACACACACACACACACACACACACACACACACACACACACACACACACACACACACACTCACAAACACACACACAGTCACACACACACACTCACAGTCACACACATCATCCAGTCACACACACCACTGGCAACAGGAAACACATCACACATACACCACTGGCCACAGGCAACACAGAACACATACACCACTGGCCCCAGGCAACACAGAACACATACACCACTGGCCCCAGGCAACACAGAACACATACACCACTGGCCACAGGCAACACAGAACACATACACCACTGGCCACAGGCAACACAGAACACATACACCACTGGCCACAGGCAACACAGAACACATAAACCACTGGCCACAGGCAACACAGAACATAAATTCTCCATTTCAACTGATGAAAAGGCTTAACCACTTGGCCCATAGTACCACCAAACCACAGCCCTAAACACACAGACAGAGTCTGGAAACACAGACAGAGTCTGGAAACACAGACAGAGTCTGGAAACACAGATAGAGTCTGAACACACAGACAGAGTCTGGAAACACAGAGTCTGGACACACAGACAGAGTCTGGAAACACAGACAGAGTCTGGAAACACAGACAGGGTCTGGAAACACAGTCTGGACACACAGAGTCTGGAAACACAGAGTCTGGAAACACAGACAGAGTCTGGAAACACAGTCTGGACACACAGAGTCTGGAAACACAGAGTCTGGAAACACAGATAGAGTCTGGACACACAGACAGAGTCTGGAAACACAGACAGAGTCTGGAGACACAGACAGAGTCTGGAAACACAGACAGAGTCTGGAAACACAGACAGGGTCTGGAAACACAGACAGAGTCTGGAAACACAGACAGAGTCTGGAAACACAGATAGAGTCTGGAAACACAGACAGAGTCTGGAAACACAGTCTGGACACACAGAGTCTGGAAACACAGAGTCTGGAAACACAGAGTCTGGAAACACAGATAGAGTCTGGACACACAGACAGAGTCTGGAAACACAGAGTCTGGACACACAGACAGAGTCTGGAAACACAGAGTCTGGAAACACAGAGTATGGAAACACAGAGCCTGGAAACACAGACAGAGTCTGGACACACAGAGCCTGGAAACACAGACAGAGTCTGGACACACAGAGCCTGGAAACACAGACAGAGTCTGGACACACAGAGCCTGGAAACACAGACAGTCTGGACACACAAACAGAGTCTGGAAACACAGACAGATAAAACTGTCTCTGACTTTCCATTGACATCCATAGTAGTGTTATCAGGAGAGATTTCAGTCAGAAATCACATTACACAGAGCTAATTTGTTCTGGTTTTTTCTTCAAATTAATGATAAATATGAAAGAATATGTTCCTGCTCAAATCACCGTTTAACTTAATTAGATATTTAATGAGGTAACGCTGTGATGAGGTAAAGTTCACAACACATATATTTACAAAGACACACACACACACACACACACACACACATACACACAAACACACACACACACACACACACACACACACACACACACACACACACACACACACACACACACACACAAACACACACACACACACACACACACACAGGGAAAAAAGGCTAAAACACCAATGAACAAGAGACCTGTGTAGCCTAGCAACAGCACACAGCCTGGCTTCATGGCCAAGAAAGAGGGCTGATGACTGGGGGATAGTTTAGTCAAGTCTACATGTAAATTGAGGAGAGAGGGGGCTGGTCGCTAAGGGAATGTTTGGCCAAGCCTACATTTAAATTGAGGAGAGAGAGGGCTGATCTCTGAGGGTAAGTTTGGCCAAGCATACATGTAAATTGAGGAGAGAGGGCTGATCTCTTGGGGAAAGTTTGGCCAAGCCTACATGTAAATTGAGGAGAGAGGGCTGATCTCTGGGGTTAAGTTTGGCCAAGCATACATGTAAATTGAGGAGAGAGAGGGCTGATCGCATGGGGAAAGTTTGTTAATAAAATCTACCCCCTGCCAGGGTGATACACACACAATTCGACACGTGAAACATCAGAAACTCACAAAACCACAGAGACACACAAATACACTTGCACACACACACACACTAATTTAACATTCATAGACCCCCTTCCAAAACTCCCTCTTCCAAACTCTCTCCATAAATTTGCAACAGCCCATCGATCATGCTGCTAAACAGAACTATTTGGCTGGCTTTTGTCTCAGCACCTGCTCTAGTCTGGCAGGGTCCAGTGGGGACGAGGAAGGGGAGAGGATAAATTTTCAATTGTCTATTTATTTCACTGTTTTTAGGCACCGTGATGCTGTACGGTGGCAACCAGACAGCTCCAGCGAGCTAAGACACGCCAGACCAGCCAGCCAGCCCTCCGAACTCAATAAAAACACATTCACTTAATTGCCCTCCAATAAAGGGAAAATCAAATCCAACTGATTTGATTGCAGAGATGGAGGTATAAATCCATTGTAAACAAAAGGAGGAGAGCAGAAAATAACTCAGATTCTGAGCGCGGTGGGAGAAACCCAAGAAAAGTAAACTATAAAAACTGCAGAAAGGGTCAGATCGGTAGAGAGGTTGAACCTCTCTCCTGCCTCCACGGCTTGGTAAAGAGGTTGAACCTCTCTCCTGCCTCCAAGGTTCGGTAGAGAGGTTGAACCTCTCTCCTGCCTCCAAGGTTCGGTAGAGAGGTTGAACCTCTCTCCTGCCTCCACGGTTCGGTAAAGAGGTTGAACCTCTCTCCTGCCTCCACGGTTCGGTAGAGAGGTTGAACCTCTCTCCTGCCTCCACGGCTCGGTAAAGAGGTTGAACCTCTCTCCTGCCTCCACGGTTCGGTAGAGAGGTTGAACCTCTCTCCTGCCTCCACGGCTCGGTAAAGAGGTTGAACCTCTCTCCTGCCTCCAAGGCTTGGTAAAGAGGTTGAACCTCTCTCCTGCCTCCAAGGCTTGGTAAAGAGGTTGAACCTCTCTCCTGCCTCCACGGCTTGGTAGAGAGGTTGAACCTCTCTCCTGCCTCCAAGGTTCGGTAGAGAGGTTGAACCTCTCTCCTGCCTCCACGGTTCGGTAAAGAGGTTGAACCTCTCTCCTGCCTCCACGGTTCGGTAGAGAGGTTGAACCTCTCTCCTGCCTCCACGGCTCGGTAAAGAGGTTGAACCTCTCTCCTGCCTCTACGGTTCGGTAGAGAGGTTGAACCTCTCACCTGCCTCCATGGCTCGGTAAAGAGGTTGAACCTCTCTCCTGCCTCCAAGGTTCGGTAGAGAGGTTGAACCTCTCTCCTGCCTCCACGGCTTGGTAGAGAGGTTGAACCTCTCTCCTGCCTCCAAGGTTCGGTAGAGAGGTTGAACCTCTCTCCTGCCTCCAAGGTTCGGTAGAGAGGTTGAACCCCTCTCCTGCCTCCACGGCTTGGTAAAGAGGTTGAACCTCTCTCCTGCCTCCAAGGTTTGGTAGAGAGGTTGAACCTCTCTCCTGCCTCCAAGGTTCGGTAGAGAGGTTGAACCTCTCTCCTGCCTCCACGGTTCGGTAAAGAGGTTGAACCTCTCTCCTGCCTCCACGGTTCGGTAGAGAGGTTGAACCTCTCTCCTGCCTCCACGGCTCGGTAAAGAGGTTGAACCTCTCTCCTGCCTCCACGGTTCGGTAGAGAGGTTGAACCTCTCACCTGCCTCCATGGCTCGGTAAAGAGGTTGAACCTCTCTCCTGCCTCCACGGCTCGGTAGGTGGTTGAATCTCTCTCCTGCCTCCATGGCTTGGTAAAGAGGTTGAACCTCTCTCCTGCCTCCACGGCTCGGTAAAGAGGTTGAACCTCTCTCCTGCCTCCATGGCTCAGTAAAGAGGTTGAACCTGAACCAGTATGCAGTATGAGGGCTGCAATATGAGGGGCTGATGTATGAGGGCTGATGTATGAGGGGCTGATGTATGAGGGGCTGCATTATGAGAGCTGCAGTATGAGGGCTGCAGTATGATGGGCTGCAGTTTGAGGGGGTGATGTATGAGGGGCTGCAGTATGAGGGCTGCAGTATAAGGGGCTGATGTATGAGAGTCTGATGAATGAGGTGCTGCAGTATGAGGGGCTGATGTATGAGAGGCTGATGTATGAGGGTCTGTAGTATGAGTGGCTGCAATATGAGGGGCTGATGTATGAGGGGCTGCATTATGAGAGGTGGGTGGGGTGAGGGGCTTCAGTATGAGGGGCTGCAGTATGAGGGCTGCAGTATGAGGGCTGCAGTATGAGGGGCTGATGTATGAGGGGCTGTTGTATGAGGGGCTGATGTATGAGGGCTTCAGTATGAGGGGCTGCTGTATGACGGGCTGATGTATGAGGGCTGCAGTATGAGGGGCTGATGTATGAGGGGCTGCTGTATGAGGGGCTGATGTATGACGGCTGCAGTATGAGGGCTGCAGTATGAGGGCTGCTGTATGAGGAGCTGATGTATGAGGGGCTGCTATATGTGAGGCTGATGTATGAGGGCTTCAGTATGAGGGGCTGCTGTATGACGGGGTGATGTATGAGGACTGCAGTATGAGGGAATGACGTATGAGGGGCTGCAGTATGAGAGGTGGGTGGGGTGAGGGGCTGATGTATGAGGGCTGCAGTATGAGGGGCTGATGTATGAGGTGCTGCATTATGAGAGGTGGGTGGGGTGAGGGGCTGATGTATGAGGGGCTGCAGTATGAGGGCTGCAGTATGAGGCGCTGATGTATGAGGGGCTGATGTATGAGGGGCTGCTGTATGAGGGGCTGATGTATGAGGGCTGCAGTACGAGGTGCTTCTGTATGAGGAGCTGCTGTATGAGGGGATGATGTATGAGGGCTGCAGTATGAGGGCTGATGTATGAGGGGCTGATGTATGAGGGCTGCAGTATGAGGGGCTGCAGTATCAGGGGCTGACGTATGAGGGGCTGCAGTATGAGAGGTGGGTGGGGTGAGGGGCTGATGTATGAGGGCTGCAGTATGACGGGCTGATGTATGAGGGCTGCAGTATGAGGGGCTGATGTATGAGGGGCTGCATTATGAGAGGTGGGTGGGGTGAGGGGCTGATGTATGAGGGGCTGCAGTATGAGGGCTGCAGTATGAGGGCTGCAGTATGAGGGGCTGATGTATTAGGGGCTGTTGTATGAGGGGCTGATGTATGAGGGCTTCAGTATGAGGGGCTTCTTTATGATGGGCTGATGTATGAGGGCCACAGTATGAGGGGCTGATGTATGAGGGGCTGCTGTATGAGGGGCTGATGTATGACGGCTGCAGTATGAGGGCTGCAGTATGAGGGCTGCTGTATGAGGAGCTGATGTATGAGGGGCTGCTGTTTGAGGGGCTGATGTATGAGGGCTTCAGTATGAGGGGCTGCTGTATGACGGGCTGATGTATGAGGGCTGCAGTATGAGGGGCTGACGTATGAGGGGCTGCAGTATGAGAGGTGGGTGGGGTGAGGGGCTGATGTATGAGGGCTGCAGTATGACGGGCTGATGTATGAGGGCTGCAGTATGAGGGGCTGATGTATGAGGGGCTGCATTATGAGAGGTGGGTGGGGTGAGGGGCTGATGTATGAGGGGCTGCAGTATGAGGGCTGCAGTATGAGGCGCTGATGTATGAGGGGCTGATGTATGAGGGGCTGCTGTATGAGGGGCTGATGTATGAGGGCTGCAGTATGAGGTGCTGCTGTATGAGGAGCTACTGTATGAGGGGATGATGTATGAGGGCTGATGTATGAGGGCTGATGTATGAGGGGCTGCAGTATGAGGGGCTGATGTATGAGGGGCTGCTATATGAGGGGCTTATGTATGAGGTGATGCTGTATGAGGGGCTGTGGTATGAGGGCTGCAGTATGAGGGCTGCAGTATGAGGGGTTGCAGTATGAGGGCTGCAGTATGAGGGCTGCAGTATGAGGGGCTGATGTATGAGGGGCTGCATTATGAGAGGTGGGTGGGGTGAGGGGCTGATGTATGAGGGGCTGCAGTATGAGGGCTGCAGTATGAGGGCTGCAGTATGAGGGGCTGATGTATTAGGGGCTGTTGTATGAGGGGCTGATGTATGAGGGCTTCAGTATGAGGGGCTTCTTTATGATGGGCTGATGTATGAGGGCCACAGTATGAGGGGCTGATGTATGAGGTGCTTCTGTATGAGGGGCTGATGTATGACGGCTGCAGTATGAGGGCTGCAGTATGAGGGCTGCTGTATGAGGAGCTGATGTATGAGGGGCTGCTGTTTGAGGGGCTGATGTATGAGGGCTTCAGTATGAGGGGCTGCTGTATGACGGGCTGATGTATGAGGGCTGCAGTATGAGGGGCTGACGTATGAGGGGCTGCAGTATGAGAGGTGGGTGGGGTGAGGGGCTGATGTATGAGGGCTGCAGTATGACGGGCTGATGTATGAGGGCTGCAGTATGAGGGGCTGATGTATGAGGGATGCATTATGAGAGGTGGGTGGGGTGAGGGGCTGATGTATGAGGGGCTGCAGTATGAGGGCTGCAGTATGAGGCGCTGATGTATGAGGGGCTGATGTATGAGGGGCTGCTGTATGAGGGGCTGATGTATGAGGGCTGCAGTATGAGGTGCTGCTGTATGAGGAGCTACTGTATGAGGGGATGATGTATGAGGGCTGATGTATGAGGGCTGATGTATGAGGGGCTGCAGTATGAGGGGCTGATGTATGAGGGGCTGCTATATGAGGGGCTTATGTATGAGGTGATGCTGTATGAGGGGCTGCGGTATGAGGGCTGCAGTATGAGGGCTGCAGTATGAGGGGTTGCAGTATGAGGGCTGCAGTATGAGGGCTGCAGTATGAGGGGTTGCAGTATGAGGGCTGCAGTATGTGGGGCTGCAGTATGAGGGGCTGCAGTATGAGGGCTGCAGTGTGAGGCTGCAGTATTAGAGGTGGGTGGAGTGAGGGGCCGATGTATGAGTGGTGGGTGGGGTGAGGGACAGGTAGAAGAGAAGAATCCCCTTTACAGAAAGAAATCAATCCTAAACTGTGGTCTCCGTGAAGTTTTTCAGTGTGTGGCATACAACCTGTGTAACTAGTGTGACAGACTAATCATTCTACAGAGCAACATAGAAAATCCCATGTTTGTTTCCTCCATTTATCTTCTTCCTGTGCTGACTAGTCTGTTCACCTGCGTTGGGCAGGTGAAGCCAGGCCGATGGGCATTCTGAGGGCGGAACCCAGCATAACGATGAGATCTCCGTTGGTTGGTCGGTGGGATGCCCTGGTGGGAAGGGGGAGGGGCCTGCTGGCGGGGGGCGGCCTTGCTCTCCTGAGGCAGGTCTGTGATTGGACAGGAAAGACACAATGGGAGAGAAGATGATAAGAGCATTGCCAACAAAACTTCAGAGACATGAAAAACCAGAGCTATTCATTTATAAATATATACATGAATAGACAATTGGCTCTAGTTTCAACCAGGACAATAAAAAATTAAAGAAGAAGAAGAAGGAGAAGAAGGAGACGAAGAAGAAGAAGAAGGAGAAGAAGAAGGAGAAAGAGAAGAAGGAGAAGAAGGAGAAAGAGAAGAAGAAGAAAGAGAAGAAGAAGGAGAAGAAGAAGAAGAAGAAGAAGGAGAACCAGAAGAAGAATGAGAAGAAGAAAAACGAGAAGAAGAAGCAGAAGAAGGCTGGAGGATGATGAGGAAGATGAAGATAATGTTGGCCCTGGTCTTACCATTGGCGGCAGTGCTGGTGGCAAAAGCTGCGGCAATGTTGGCAATGTTGGGGGCTGTAGGGACCACGGGGGTCGTCGTCTGCCTCCTCTCTGGACCCTCCTGGGG
Source organism: Oncorhynchus mykiss (assembly GCF_057628025.1). NCBI lineage: Eukaryota > Metazoa > Chordata > Actinopteri > Salmoniformes > Salmonidae > Oncorhynchus > Oncorhynchus mykiss. Next base: position 79,010,551 of record NC_143039.1, read on the forward strand.
GCTGCGGAGGGGCCTGGCTTTCTGGAGAAGGGGGGCAGCTGCTCTCCTCACGCTCTCGTTGGCACTGCCAACCCACGCGCTGGCACCATCTGTACCTGAGAGAGAGAGAGAGAGAGAGAGAGAGAGAGAGAGAGAGAGTGAGAGAGAGAGATAGTGAGAGACAGAGAGACAGAGAGAGAGAGAGAGAGAGAAATACAGAGAGAGACAGAGAGAGAGAGAGAGAGAGAGAGAGAGAGAGAGACAGAGAGAGAGAGAGAGAGAGAGAGAGAGAAAGACAGAGAGAGAGAGAGTAAGACAGAGAGAGAGAGAAAGACAGAGAGAGAGAGAAAGACAGAGAGAGACAGAGAGAGAGAGAGAGAGAGAGATAGAGAGAGAGAGAGAGAGAGAGAGAGAGAGAGAGAGAGAGACAGAGAGAGAGAGAGAGAGAGAGAGACAGAGAGAGAGAGAGAGAGAGAGACAGAGAGAGAGAGAAAGAGAGAGAGTGAGAGAGAGAGAGTGAGAGACAGAGAGAGAGAGACAGAGAAAGGCAGAGAGAGAGAGAGAAAGAGAGAGACAGAGAGAGAGAGAGAGAGAAAGGCAGAGAGAGAGAAAGAGAGAGACAGAGAGAGAGAGAGAGAGAGAGAGAGAGACAGGGAGAGAGAGAGGGAGAGAGAGAGAGAGAGAGGGAGAGAGAGAGAGAGAGGAGAGAGAGAGGGAGAGAGAGAGAGAGAGAGAGAGAGAGAGAGAGAGAGAGAGAGGGAGAGAGAGAGGGAGAGAGAGAGAGAGAGAGGGAGAGAGAGAGAGAGAGAGAGAGAGAGAGAGAGAGAGAACATAGCACTTGAATTGATACTGAATTGAAACTGCTGAGAAATAGTTCAATCAGAGTCCATAGAATGGATCTAAAAAGACATCCTAATTTCACATGATTAACCTGCATACACAGATTTAACCATGTGAGGAGGCAGACGAAGCATCCCCTCTTCCCACTCATATCGTACTCTGTTTCTGAAGCCATGTGAGTGGGCAGACGAAGCATCCCCTCTTCCCACTCATACCGTACTCTGTTTCTGAAGCCATGTGAGGGGGCAGACGAAGCATCCCCTCTTCCCACTCATACCGTACTCTGTTTCTGAAGCCATGTGAGGAGGCAGACGAAGCATCCCCTCATCCCACTCATACCGTACTCTGTTTCTGAAGCCATGTGAGGGGGCAGACGAAGCATCCCCTCTTCCCACTCATACCGTACTATGTTTCTGAAGCCAACAGCAAAAACACAACTTTCACGTTGGGTCATCGTAATTTAATTGAAATGACGTGGAGTCAATGTTAAATCAACCAGTGTGTGCCCCAGTGGGACAGATGTGTGGAAGGAAGAGAAAGAGCTTTTGAAAACCTAAATAGGGAATGGAAAAAGGTGGGATACCTAGTCAGTTGAATGCCCTCAATTGAAAATGTGTCCTCCTCATTTAACCCAAACCCCTCTGAATAGATGTTGGAAAGTGTTTTCCAAGGCATTTCATCAGCTTAACTCACGCTGTCGTCTTCCATCCCCCCTTGTTTCTATATCGATGCAACATGCATGCATTCATCTCTCCGTCTTCATCCCAAATGGCCCCCATCCCCCCCTTGTTTCTATATCGATGCAACATGCATGCATTCATCTCTCCGTCTTCATCCCAAATGGCCCCCATCCCCCCCTTGTTTCTATATCGATGCAACATGCATGCATTCATCTCTCCGTCTTCATCCCAAATGGCCCCCATTTCCCCCTATGGGGTAGCGCTGGTCAACATTAGTGCACTGGGAAGGGAATAGGTTGCCATTTGAGACTCAGTGTGACACTGCATAATACTCACTAATTATAAAACATTCCCAACTGAGTCATCCAGAATTCACACTGAGTTTACACCTACTCAGCAGACATACAGGTGTGTGTGTGTGTGTGTGTGTGTGTGTGTGTGTGTGTCGTGTGTGTCGTGTGTGTGTGTGTGTGTGTGTGTGTGTGTGTGTGTGTGTGTGTGTGTGTGTGTGTGCGTGCATCAATGTTGCATTAAGGGATTACCAGTCGTGACACAACAGTAACACCAGATCAATACCCTAAGACAACCCTTTTGGCCTCTAGATTTACCTTGACCCCTGACCCCACTGGAGGAAGAAAAAACACCAACAGCGCTGGGTGATTTTAAAAAGTCATCGTCAATCAATCAATAATATAGTCATAATAATCTTAGTAAATTAAAAATGTATATATCTTTTTTTGCTATCTGTAGAAACTAGGAGAGTAGAAAGGTTCAGAACTTTCGTGAAAGTTATGGTAAATAGAAACTGGACGGTGTTCAGGCCTGTGTGGCTCAGTTTTTAGAACAGCCGGGGTTGTGGGTTCAATTCCCACGTTGCAGTCGGTACCTGTCAGTGGCTCTGGATAAGAGCGTCTGTTAAATGTACCGTAAACAGACGGGAGGGGTTGAGTAGAGCTGAAGGGTGGGACCAAAAAATAGAACTCATGTAAAAAGTATACATGTTAAGAACTTCTGTGGGGATACAGAAATACAAAATATATAGTACCAGTCAACAGTTCGGACACGCCTACTCATTCAAGGGTTTTTCTTTGTTTTTACTATGTTCTACATTGTAGAATAATAGTGAAGACATCAAAACCATCAAATAACACATATGGAATCATGTAGTAACCAAAAAAAATGTTCAAATCAAAATATATCATATATTTGAGATTCTTCAAAGTAGCCACCCTTTGCCTTGATGAAAGCTTTGCACACTCTTGGCATTCTCTCAACCAGCTTCACGAGGGAGTCACCTGGAATGCATTTCAATTAACAGGTGTACCTCGTTAACAGTTAATTAGTGGAATTTCTTTCCTTCTCACTGCGTTTGAGCCAATCAGTTGTGTTGTGACAAGGTAGCACTGCCAGAGCCCTGCAAGCGCCTCCATGCTCTGGACACTACGCTGACAGACACAGCAAATCTTCTTGCCACAGCCCGCATTGATGTGCCATCCTGGATGAGCTGCACTACCTGAGCCACTTGTGTGGGGTATACAGAAGATAGCCCTATTTGGTAAAAGACCAAGTCCATATTATGGCAAGAACAGATCAAATAAGCAAAGAGAAACTACAGTCCATCATTACTTTAAGACATGAAGGTCAGTCAATCCGGAAAATTTCAAGAACTTTTAAAGTTTCTTCAAGTGCAGTCGTAAAAACCATCAAGCGCTATGATGAAACTGGCTCTCATGAGGACCTCCACAGGAAAGGAAGACCAAGAGTTACCTCTGCTGCAGAGGGTAAGTTCATTAGAGTTACCAGACTCACAAATTGCAGCCCAAATAAATGCTTCACAGAGTTCATGAAACTCCCAAGTGGCACATTGGTCTAAGAAACTGCATCTTAGTGCAAGGGGCATCATTACAGTCCCTGGTTTGTATCCAGGCTGTACCATGTCCAGTAGTGATTGGTAGTCCCATAGGGCAGGTGCACAATTGGCCCAGTGTTGTCCAAGTTTGGCTGGTATAGGCCGTCATTGTAAATAAGAATTTGCTCTTAACTGACTTGCCTGGTTAAATAGATATACACTGCTCAAAAAAGTAAAGGGAACACTAAAATAACACATCCTAGATCAGAATGAATGAAATATTCTTATTAAATACTTTTTTCTTTACATAGTTGAATGTGCTGACAACAAAATCACACAAAAATTATCAATGGAAATCAAATTTATCAACCCATGGAGGTCTGGATTTGGAGTCACACTCAAAATTAAAGTGGAAAACCACACTACAGGCTGATCCAACTTTGATGTAATGTCCTTAAAACAAGTCAAAATGAGGCTCAGTGGTGTGTGTGGACTCCACGTGCCTGTATGACCTCCCTACAGCGCCTGGGCATGCTCCTGATGAGGTGGCGGATGGTCTCCTGAGGGATCTAATCCCAGACCTGGACTAAAGCATCCGCCAACTACTGGACAGTCTGTGGATGGAGCGAGACATGATGTCCCAGATGTGCTCAATTGGATTGAGGTCTGGGGAACGGGCGGGCCAGTCCATAGCATCAATGCCTTCCTCTTGCAGGTACTGCTGACACACTCCAGCCACATGAGGTCTAGCATTGTCTTGCATTAGGAGGAACCCAGGGCAAACCGCACCAGCATATGGTCTCACAAGGGGTCTGAGGATTTCATCTCGGTACCTAATGGCAGTCAGGCTACCTCTGGCGAGCACATGGAGGGCTGTGCGGCCCACCAAAGAAATGCCACCCCACACCATGACTGACCCACCGCCAAACCGGTCATGCTTTAGGATGTTGCAGGCAGCAGAACGTTCTCCATGGCATATCCAGACTCTGTCACGTCTGTCACGTGCTCAGTGTGAACCTGCTTTCATCTGTGAAGAGCACAGGGCGCCAGTGGCGAATTTGCCAATCTTGGTGTTCTCTGGTAAATGCCAAACGTCCTGCACGGTGTTGGGCTGTAAGCACAACCCCCACCTGTGGATGTCGGGCCCTCATACCACCCTCATGGAGTCTGTTTCTGACCATTTGAGCAGACACATGCACATTTGTGGCCTGCTGGAGGTAATTTTGCAGGGCTCTGGCAGTGCTCCTCCAGCTCCTCCTTGCACAAAGGCGGAGGTAGCGGTTCTGCTGCTGCGTTGTTGCCCTCCTACGGCCTCCTCCATGTCTCCTGATGTACTGGCATGTCTCCTGGTAGCGCCTCCATGCTCTGGACACTACACTGACAGACACAGCAAACCTTATTGCCACAGCTCGCATTGATGTGCCATCCTGGATGAGCTGCACTACCTGAGCCACTTGTGTGGGTTGTAGACTCCGTCTCATGCTACCAGTAGAGTGAAAGCACCACCAGCATTCAAAAGTGACCAAAACATCAGCCAGGAAGCATAGGAACTGAGAAATGGTCTGGTCACCACCTGCAGAACCACTCCTTTATTGGGGGTGTCTTGCTAAATGCCTATAATTTCCACCTGTTGTCTATTCCATTTGCACAACAGCATGTGAAATTTATTGTCAATCAGTGTTGCTTCCTAAGTGGACAGTTTGATTTCACAGAAGTGTGATTGACTTAGAGTTACATTGTGTTGTTTAAGTGTTCCCTTTATTTTTTTGAGCAGTGTATATTTTTAAAACAGACACATCTCAACTGTTCAGAGGAGACTGAGTGAATCAGGCCTTTATGGTTGAATTGCTGCAAAGAAACCACAACTAAAAGACACCAGAAAGAAGAATAGACTTGCTTGGGCCAAGAAACACGAGCGATGGATATTAGACCGGTGGAAATCTGGTCTGATGAGTCCAAATTCAAGATTTTTGGTTCCAATCGCCTTGTCTTTGTGAGACGCGGATCTAATTAGATTAGCTAATCCACTCCCTGTACTCCATGTCACGTGCCAAAGAGTTTGGCCTTTCTGCTATTTTTATTAATTAATTAATGAGTTTGAGGAGAACAGAGGATTTGATCATGATTAGATCACCCTCACTCAAAGCTATCCTCCAATCACAACAATTGTGAAAATATTGGACCTTAATATAAAAAATAAAAATAAATCTCAATTT
>NC_143039.1:79018614-79061114 GCF_057628025.1 Oncorhynchus mykiss
GTATCTCTCTGTTAACAGCAGCTGGTGTGTGTCTCTCTCTGTTAACAGCAGCTGGTGTGTGTCTCTGTTAACAGCAGCTGGAGTGTATCTCTCTGTTAACAGCAGCTGGTGTGTGTCTCTGTTAACAGCAGCTGGTGTGTGTCTCTCTGGTAACAGCAGCTGGTGTGTGTCTCTGTTAACAGCAGCTGGAGTGTATCTCTCTGTTAACAGCAGCTGGTGTGTGTCTCTCTGTTAACAGCAGCTGGTGTGTGTCTCTGTTAACAGCAGCTGGAGTGTATCTCTGTTAACAGCAGCTGGTGTGTGTCTCTCTCTGTTAACAGCAGCTGGTGTGTGTCTCTGTTAACAGCAGCTGGAGTGTATCTCTCTGTTAACATCAGCTGGTGTGTGTCTCTCTGGTAACAGCAGCTGGTGTGTGTCTCTGTTAACAGCAGCTGGAGTGTATCTCTCTGTTAACAGCAGCTGGTGTGTGTCTCTCTCTGTTAACAGCAGCTGGTGTGTGTCTCTCTCTGTTAACAGCAGCTTGTGTGTGTCTCTGTTAACATCAGCTGCTGTGTATCTCTCTGTTACTAGCAGCTGGTGTGTGTCTCTCTCTGTTAACAGCAGCTGGTGTGTGTCTTTTAACAGCAGCTGGAGTGTATCTCTCTGTTAACAGCAGCTGGTGTGTGTCTCTGTTAACAGCAGTTGGTGTGTATCTCTCTATTAACAGCAGCTGGTCTGTGTCTCTGTTAACAGCAGCTGGAGTGTATCTCTCTGTTTTTATTTATTTATTTATTTTTTATTTCACCTTTATTTAACCAGGTAGGCAAGTTGAGAACAAGTTCTCATTTACAACTGCGACCTGGCCAAGATAAAGCAAAGCAGTTTGACACATACAACGACACAGAGTTACACATGGAGTAAAACAAACATACAGTCAATAATACAGTTTAAACAAGTCTATATACGATGTGAGCAAATGAGGTGAGATAAGGGAGGTAAAGGCAAAAAGGCCATGGTGGCAAAGTAAATACAATATAGCAAGTAAAACACTGGAATGGTAGATTTGCAATGGGAGAATGTGCAAAGTAGAAATAAAAATACTGAGGTGCAAAGGAGCAAAATAAATAAATAAATAAAATACAGTTGGGAAAGAGGTAGTTGTTTGGGCTAAATTATAGGTGGGCTATGTACAGGTGCAGTAATCTGTGAGCTGCTCTGACAGTTGGTGCTTAAAGCTAGTGAGGGAGATAAGTGTTTCCAGTTTCAGAGATTTCTGTTGTTCGTTCCAGTCATTGGCAGCAGAGAACTGGAAGGAGAGGCGGCCAAAGAAAGAGTTGGTTTTGGGGGTGACTAGAGAGATATACCTGCTGGAGCGTGTGCTACAGGTGGGAGATGCAATGGTGACCAGCGAGCTGAGATAAGGGGGGACTTTACCTAGCAGGGTCTTGTAGATGACATGGAGCCAGTGGGTTTGGCGACGAGTATGAAGCGAGGACCAGCCAACGAGAGCGTAGAGGTCGCAATGGTGAGTAGTATATGGGGCTTTGGTGACAAAACGGATTGCACTGTGATAGACTGCATCCAATTTGTTGAGTAGGGTATTGGAGGCTATTTTGTAAATGACATCGCCAAAGTCGAGGATTGGTAGGATGGTCAGTTTTACAAGGGTATGTTTGGCAGCATGAGTGAAGGATGCTTTGTTGCGAAATAGGAAGCCAATTCTAGATTTAACTTTGGATTGGAGATGTTTGATATGGGTCTGGAAGGAGAGTTTACAGTCTAACCAGACACCTAAGTATTTGTAGTTGTCCACGTATTCTAAGTCAGAGCCGTCCAGAGTAGTAATGTTGGATAGACGGGTAGGTACAGGTAGCGATCGGTTGAAGAGCATGCATTTAGTTTTACTTGTATTTAAGAGCAATTGGAGGCCACGGAAGGAGAGTTGTATGGCATTGAAGCTTGCCTGGAGGGTTGTTAACACAGTGTCCAAAGAAGGGCCAGAAGTATACAGAATGGTGTCGTCTGCGTAGAGGTGGATCAGAGACTCACCAGCAGCAAGAGCGACCTCATTGATGTATACAGAGAAGAGAGTCGGTCCAAGAATTGAACCCTGTGGCACCCCCATAGAGACAGCCAGAGGTCCGGACAGCAGACCCTCCGATTTGACACACTGAACTCTATCAGAGAAGTAGTTGGTGAACCAGGCGAGGCAATCATTTGAGAAACCAAGGTTAACAGCAGCTGGTGTGTATCTCTCTGTTAACAGCAGCTGGAATGTGTGTCTCTGTTAACAGCAGCTGGTGTGTATCTCTCTGGTAACAGCAGCTGGAGTGTATCTCTCTGTTAACAGCAGCTGGTGTGTGCTCTCTAACATTAACGAAGTCTCAAGGTTCTGCCCGCCTCAATTAGAATACCTCACGATAAGCTGTAGACAATACTACTCTATCTACGAAGAGAGATTTCAAATGTATTTTTTTTGGTAACTGTCTTTTACCGCTACAAATCGATGCTGGCACTAAGACCACAAACAACAAAATGGCGGCACTCCTAGTGGCCAGGGATTTTCATGAAGGGAATTTAACATCCGTACTACCAAATTTCAACCAGCATGTCACCTGTGGAACTAAAGGCAAAACAACACTACATCACATCTACTCTACACACAGAGGTGTGTAGGAGGAGAATGAAAAGGATTTGGCACGGGCCCTCAGATCCTCAAATAGTTATACTGCTGCACCACTGAGAGCATCTTGACTGGCTGCGTCACCGCCTGGTATGACAACTGCTTGGCATCTGACCGTAAGGTGCTACAGAGGGTAGTGGGTACCACCCAGTACAGCACAAGGGGCCAAGCTCCCTGACATCCAGGACCTCTATACCAGGCGGTGTCAGAGGAAGGCCATAAAAGTGTTCAAAATACTCCAGCCACCTACTGCAAGTCATGGGCTATGTCCCAATCCAGAGGCTGCTAACTGCTACCTGCTGCCTACATGCCTGCTGCCTACATGCCTGCTGCCTACATGCCTGCTGACTACCTGCCTACATGCCTGCTGCCTACATGCCAGCTGCCTACCTGCCTGCTGCCTACCTGCCTACATGCCTGAAGCCTACATGCCTGCTGCCTACCTGCCTACATGCCTACCTGCCTGCTACCTACCTGCCTGCTGCCTGCCTGCCTGCTGCCTACCTGCCTGCTGCCTACCTACCTGCCTGCTGCCTACCTGCCTACATGCCTGCTGCCTACATGCCTGCTGCCTACCTGCCTGCTGCCTACCTGCCTACATGTCTGCTGCCTACATGCCTACATGCCAGCTGCCTACCTGCCTGCTGCCTACATGCCTGAAGCCTACCTGCCTGCTGCCTACCTGCCTACCTGCCTGCTGCCTATCTGCCTACCTGCCTGCTGCCTACCTGCCTGCTGCCTACCTGCCTGCTGCCTACCTGCCTACCTGCCTGCCGCCTACCTGCCTGCTGCCTACCTGCCTGATGCCTACCTGCCGCTGCCTACCGGCCTACCTGCCTGCTGCCTACATGCCTACATGCCTACCTACCTGCTGCCTACCTGCCTGATGCCTACCTGCCTGCTGCCTACCTGCCTACATGCCTGCTGCCTACCTGCCTACCAGCCTGATGCCTACCTGCCTGCTGCCTACCTGACTGCTGCCTACCTGCCTGCTGCCTACCTGCCTGCTGCCTACATGCCTGCTGCCTACCGGCCTACCTGCCTGCTGCCTACCTGCCTACCTGCCTACCTGCCTGCTGCCTACCTGCCTACCAACCTGATGCCTACCTGCCTACCTGCCTACATGCCTGCTGCCTACCTGCCTACCAGCCTGATGCCTACCTGCCTGCTGCCTACCTGACTGCTGCCTACCTGCCTACCTGCCTACCAGCCTGATGCCTACCTGCCTGCTGCCTACCTGCCTACCTGACTGCTGCCTACCTGCCTACCTGCATCCAAAAGCACCTATCTTAATAGGTGACTGCCATTTGGGACGGGATTCCAAGGCAGCATCGCGTGACAAACCATTCACATTCCAACGAGAGCAAGACATTGTAGCTGCTGGTAGCAACTCAGTGAACGACTATCCCGGAATGGAAATATCTGACGAGAATAACAAGAAAAGAAGTAACAGAATTGATTTCCTAAGTTCCAGTTAATGAATGAAGGGTCCTCCTCTCCCACATGGTTGCATGCAGGCTACAGTCAATTAGCAGACAATTCTAAAAAACCAGTTTTTTCTTTGTCATTATGGGAGAATGTGTATAGATTGATGAGGGGGGAGAAAAAAACGATTTAATCCATTTTAGAATAAGGTTGAAAAAGTGTGTGTGTGTCTGTGCTGTGTGTGTGTGTGTGTGTGTGTGTGTGTGTGTGTGTGTGTGTGTGTGTGTGTGTGTGTGTGTGTGTGTGTGTGTGTGTGTGTGTGTGTGTGCTGTGTGTGTGTGTGTGTGTGTGTGTGTGTGTGTGTGCGTGTGTGTGTGTGCAAATCATTCTGTCCCCACTGTGTCCAAGACGAGCCTTCCCTTCCCTACCCTGACCTGAACCATCCTCTAACTCTTCACCATCCCATGTCCAACAAGTTTAACTGACCATGTTGTCTACTTATACCATTCTCAGCAACTACAAATGACTAGATTAGATAAGAAACAACATAGTTTACATTGACAGGCTTCAGTCCTGATTCATCACATTTTAGATGGATGGCCTTCGGACAACAGTGTTAGTATGATAGTGATATTTGGGTAGCGATGGCAGAACATATCATATTCAGTTGAAAATATTCATAATGAAAAAAAAGAAGAAGAAGATATCTCTTACCTGCTATAACCGGTTGAGTGGCTTGGGTGAATGTAGGCTGCTTGGCAGTGGTGATCTCAGGCCACTGGTCAACATCATCAGTCACAACGGTAATGTCCTGAGGTTCCTCCTCAGGTTCAGATTCCATTTTCTTGGGTCCCTTGGCCACTCTTTTACCATCCTGTCTGCCCAGCTCCCGGTCACCTTCCTGGGCCTTGAACAAGGCGCTGTAGGGTAGGTCCTGGAGAAGTAGCTCTACATTGATGGTTGGAGCCCGGCACGGGGCATTGGCAGGCTGCTGCAAGCCCAGTGGAGGTGCTTTCCCTTGGGGCTGGAGAGCTGGGAAGTCAGCCATCAGGTCATAAAGCTCCTGCTGGGTTGTTGATGGAGATGGAGCTCGGGCCTTGGTTGGGTCCGTAATCATGGTGGCTGGGACCTTGGCTGGAGCTCGGGCCTTGGTTGGGTCCGTAATCCTGGTGGCTGGGACCTTGGCTGGAGCAGGGGTTGCGGCTGGGACCGTAATCCTCATTGCTGGGACCTTTGATGGGGCTGGAGTTGAAGAACGGGCTGGGGCTGTGACCTGGATTGCTGGGACCTTGGCTGGAGCTAGGACTGGGGCAGGAGTTGGGGCTTGAGCTGGAGCTGAGGCCTTGATACAGGCAGCCACTTTGCCCAGAAAGTTGAAGGGGCCAGGGATGGGGATGAGAGGTGTGGGGAGGTTGGCAGGCGGAGAGCCCTGCCACAGCCTGTCACCTTGCCATGGAGACGCGGCGCTCGGCAGAGGGGGGAAGTCGTCTTCGCTGGGGGCCAGGTTGGGGGCCAGGTCGTGGAGCAAGGGTGAGAGATCGGGGAGCAAGTCGGGAACTAAAGGGGAGAGGTTAGCACCGAGGTCGGGGTTCAGCAGGTAGGGGTTAGGTATGTCTAGAGGTTCCACCATGATGGAACTGTCCTCCCCTCTATCCTCCTGCCCTGGGATCAGGAGGCCCCTGAGGAACTTCTCAATGTCCCTCCTTTGCTCCTCCTCTGGGGTCACCTAGTATTGGAGAAATAGAACAACATGGTCATCTAAAAGAACTATTTTTTTTAATATATATATATACAGTATATATATACAGTATATATATATATATTAATAGAAACTTAAAACATATTGGGGTAGTTTACCCTTTCAGGTTGTCCATTTAGATTGCTTTTTTTTGTCCAGCACTAAATGGGTCCAGGAAACCACCCCTTAGTGGCCTATCTGATGATCATAACACATTATCGCTGGGGTATTCTAACCTTTTCTTCCTCCTTCTTCTCCACCTGTGTCTCCCATATGGGGTCATCGCCATGGGAACAGTCATCACACCGGACATCGTCAGGGCGCTGAGGAGAGCCGGAGAGGCCACGTCGTTCTTTCTCTGTCTGTGACATCAAAGTCTGGAACTCCCTCTCCACCATCAGAGAGATCTCATCCAGCCTATTCAGAGAGCGAGAGAGAGAGACAGAGAGAGAGGGGGAGCAGGAGAGGGAGAGGAAGAGAGAGAGAGAGAGAGAGAGAGAGAGAGAGAGGGGGGGGGGGGGGGCAGGAGAGGGAGAGAGAGAGAGAGAGAGAGAGAGGATAACGGGAGGGGAAGAGAGAGAGAGAGCGAAAGCAAGAGAGAGAGAGAAGGAGAGAGGAAGCGAGAAAGAGAGAGAAAGCAAGAGAGAGCGATAAAGAGGGGGAGAGAGAGAAGAGAGAGAGAGGGGGAGGGTTGAGATGGTTCAATGATGGCCTTTCATGGATCATGAATTCTGTATGATATGTCATGATGATGATGATGTTGATGGTGACGCTGATGATGTGGATATTGTGGATGATGATGGTGATGATGATCATTATGATGAGTCATGGCTAAAATCATTCATTAAACACCTTTACATCCATGATCTATTCAGTCATGCTATGCTATTTTACGTGCCATTGGAGCAGCTCATCCCACCCATGGTCACATAGACCTGTAGCTACACAGACAGACTCAGAATCACCTATTCAGCGCTGCCAAGTCAACAAACAGCAGCCGCTAGCTAAACCAAACGTGGGTAAACGATGGACATCTCTCTTCTGCCTCTGCATCTCTCCATGAATCCCTCTCATTCCCTCCTTCGCACGGCAAGTCGCGGGACAGCCGCTGGTCTCCAGGTATTCATTTTGTATTCACCGAAGCCCCGATGCAGAACAGACGGTGCACCAGGGGCCCGGGCCCCTCACCTCGGCCCATTGGATCCTGAACAGATGGCTGAGCATTAGCGTGAAGGGATGTGAGGCCAGTGACAGCAAAAGGAGGCAATCTCCTCCAGAGTGAGAAGGGAGAAAACTGAAAACTAGCTGTTATTGGCAGAGAGGTTTGGAACTCTTTTATTGGTCTATTAACTAATTTACCACCTGGTGATGTCACCAGGCAGGCCAAAGCTCCATCCCACTAAAACAGCCTGAAATTTCAGGTTGTCTTTTTAATTAAACAGCTCTGAGCTACACTAAAACGGCATTATCATCATTTTCACGACTTCACAGTACTATTCCAACCCTCATAGTGTGGAGATATGCCGTACATAATGTAACATGTAGACAAATCAAGTGTTTGACAGCCCTGGACCATTCAGCCACTGGCCACCCCTCAGAGCCTGGTTCCTCTCTAGGTTTCTTCCTAGGTTCTGGCCTTTCTAGGTGAGTTTTTTCCTAGCCACCGTGCTTCTACACCTGCATTGCTTGCTGTTTGGGGGTTTTAGGCTGGGTTTCTGTACAGCACATTGAGACATCAGCTGATATAAGTTAGAAAGGCTCTATAAATACATTTGATTTGATTTGAACAACTCTCCTTTACATTCCCATTAAGTTGTGTTTGTAAATTCACTCTGACTATGTACTCTGATTTCAGAGTACTCTCAAAATAACGTACTTAAAATGTTGACAGCAGCACAGTTATAGTCACTAATAGATAACATGAAAACATTCTAACCGGCTCTGCTAGTTTGAGTAAAATGGTGAGGTGTTCTCTCATTTTGTGTCTGGAAGTAGCTAACAAGATAGCCAACTTTAGCCAGTTAGTTTGAGTCTTTGACAATTAATGTGAGGTCAGAACACTTGGATAAAACCTACTCATCCGCCAGAGCGTCCAGTGTGCGCTCTGAAAACGCTCCGTGAGCGAAACGCTCTGAATTTATGAACCGATAATCTAACTATGCACTCTGAAACACTAGAGGCTATTTAGAAACACATCCATTGATAATAGAATACAGTTAAATGTAGTATCACTCACGACACATGGAGTTGGGCGATTCTAATAGGCCTATCCTGAAAATGTATAGGAAGATATCGGCACAGTCGACTACAATTCTTGCTTGATGATTTTCAGAGTTAACTCTATAGTAGTAAATCATAATCTGACGGTGAAGTGAGAGGTTACCTTGGATCCGTGATTTTGATAAGCATAGGTTTCCTCCGTGTAACAGGACACTTATTGTCTCGGACTTCGCAGTAGATGTTTTGAGGCCTCACAGGGTCCTCTTCTGCGCGCCTGTCCGGATCCGGTGGGATGTCCTGATTCGGTGGGTGTTCGTTAGCTGGGGGCATGCTGTCCTTCTCCATGTGTGGCCATATTCCAAATCCAGCTTTCTTCGAGTCTCTCCATATTTTGGCACAGACTCGGTCAAAGTCATCCTCCGGTACACCTGGATGGATCCAAAGGGAACGAGGAAACGGTCCCACGGTGCTCCAAGACCGCTTCAAAGCGGTCCGGCGCGGCCTGAAAGGATCATCCGGTATCATTTGCCTTGATGTTTGGGCAATCAAATGATTATTTTCCGACAAGCATCCTGTCAGATCCATAGGATTTAATGATGGACGTTTTGATTGGAATGTTTGGCGTTTGAATTTGAATGGCAATAAAAAAAATAGCAAAAGCATAACTGCAACCATGGTGACATGATTGCTGCTTCTAAAGAACGCGACCTGCGCTTTTTAGTTGGCAAAGACATTTGGAGATTGGAATTTCAATAACAAAACAAACTCAAGGCCGACTGAAAATATAAAATAATATTATTCAAAGTAATATTGACAGTCATAATTTGGGGATGGTGTTTATCTTATGTTTGGACCACGCAACCTTAATCAGATAATGTGCTGCTTTTGTAATTGGCGTCTTCAGAGTATTAAGCATAAATATCACGTTTTTCAACAAAATAGCCTATATAAACAACTTATAAAAACATGATGTCAAATTTGTTAAAAAATAAATAAAAAATAAAAACGGTTTTGTTTGTTTTCTTGCTTGAATAGCTGTTACTTCAAAGCCAACCTGGACAGTATTCTGTGGATTGTGTCTTCCGTTGTTGATCTGTGTCAACACAAGACCATATTTGCATTCCCTGCTGTGGTAGAGAAAGTACATATTCTAACGTTACTCTCTTTACAACCAAGAAACACAAGTAAAGGAGCTAACAGGACATATCGGCCTACAAGAAAAATGTTCCGCAACTCTTGAATGCGAAAGGAAATAATTAATATAATGTCCAAGGTTTTTCTGAACATTGTGGGATAAATTATACTTTTTCTAGCCTATTATCACGTTCATATTATCAATGAGGTTGAAAAGTTGTGTGATCACTTTTTTAAATGCTGAATTGATTGTCATTGAGAAAAACAGAATGTGCCAGCTAATGTATTTCTTTCGCAAACATCTTTTCTGAATTTAACAGTCATCCGAGATGATTTCGTTATTCAACGATATCTGTAATCTGATTACATTATTGTGGCTGGTCACGTAACAGATTACATTGACCTATTTTTATAATCGGACTACATGTGATCGGTGACTCCCCAGTCTTTTCACTCTTAGTCATAGCTTTTTCTAATTGATCCTAACCACACACCTTGTTCGTATACATGCACCCTACTATGGCTTTTTCAATAGGGCCTAACCACACACCTTGTTCGTATCCATGCACCCTACTATGGCTTTTTCAATAGGGCCTAACCACACACATTGTTTGTATACATGCACCCTACTATGGCTTTTTCAATAGGGCCTAACCACACACCTTTTTCGTATCCATGCACCTACTGTAGCCTTTTCAATAGGGCCTAACCACACACCTTGTCCGTATCCATGCGCCTACTGTAGCCTTTTCAATAGGGCCTAACCACACACCTTGTCCGTATCCATGCACCTACTGTGGCCTTTTCAAGAGGGCCTACATTGTCCGTACAACCACCCGCATATCTGTAGCCTACTATGCTATTATTACTCTCAATCCCAATGCTATTATAATATAGCATTTAATCCCGATATAGGCCTCGGCCTCATTCTATAGCTTTGAGTAGTTATAGCTCCACGTGTCAATAGATTCAGTGGGAAGTGGAAGGGGACATGCTGGCACGAATGTGTAATTCATTTTAATGTAGCTGATGGACTGTTTATTATTTAGTGTTTGTTTTTAGTATATGTTTTTATTCTGGGTTGAAGGCCAGACTACATTGCATTATACTCAACTAGTTTCTACACAAAACGCATTAGGGAAAACAAATCACTGGTTCATATGCAGAGATGGAATTGACATTCACATTTATTGGTGATGGTTTCAGATTCTTAGGTTATCAATTTCACATTTAGTGAGTAGGAACTGAACCTCTACCGTTTAACAGCCAGCCAGGGAAATGATAGACCTACATCCATGATAGTATCCCAGCTGTAAAGGTTTATATATCAATTCATTATTTATCAGAGGATGTTATGTATTACTTACAGGTGCAAGAGCTGTGTCGGGAGATACTGTATAGTGTGTAAATATAGCCTTTTTGAGGTGTGAAAGGGGGTTGTGGATTAGTCTGATTGCCAGTAAATGTAACTATCATTTCACTCCTTGCCACTGGCCGTTCGGGTAATATTCAAACCATGACATGACGTCATCAACGATCTCCAAAGATATCAGAGAATTTGATCCTGATTCGATAATTCCCTCACAGCTATCCTCCAATCACTACGTTTATGCAAATTAGACATATTCGAAAACGTTTTAAACCATTTCATAAAGTGTATTGTAAACATTCTGGCATTGACATAATACATTTGTAACGTAAACATTGTGCGCAGGGAGAATATAGGATTCCTGTATATATAGATTTTTTTTTTTTACCACCATCCAATGCGATCACATCACACCAGAGAAAGTCTGGCGATTTAAAACTTCACCGCTACTTCTTTATGAACGCTGCAACCCGTGTTATAACCAGCAAGCACAAGCACGGTGTTTCTTTCCGAAAATATTCATCATTGTTTTAATAATAAGTGACCAAACTATAACGCTACTTCTGGCAGACTCACAGGACTAGGCTACTGTTTCAATAGTTATAAGAAGAATAGAGAGAAGATGGAAGATGGAAGAGAAAGAGAGGCCAGTGGAGATGCCAGCGGAGATAACATGCATTTCGCAAGAAGGGTACAGTAATGACATGTGTAAATTAGACGTTACTTCATAGGCTGGGCTATTAATTAACAATTCTTATGCTAGCCTATTATAGTTGAATTAGGCAACCACCACCTGTGCAAGCAAGAGACAAAACACATGTTTTTGTCTGAGGCACCACAGAACAAACTGCTTGCTAATCCTTTAACGCTTATCAAGTGTAATTACGCTGTCCGGCAGCTCACAACAGCAGGATGGGGAGGCCTTTTCAGTCGGATGGACGTCTAACTTGGAATAATGATTAGGATCTCATTTCCTAAATTGAAATATTAGGCCTATGGGGACACCTGTACATTTGGTAGACAAGCACGAGTGATCAATGTAGCCTTTTATCGTCTAGACTTTTAGGGTGTATGCGAGTTCGCTGATTCTTTCTGTCCATTCAGAAAGTTGTCTAAAGCAGCCTGTCTAGACTCCACATGTTAATAACAGAGGAACATATTTGTGGATTGCTATTCTTAAACTCAAACTCTATATTGCGCCACATTTTCGCATCCTTTTTCCCTAAAGTTGTCATGGAAACAATTTGTATCCAACAACAATCAGCAGCTGTGCCGTAAATCCGTCTGCCGTGTTGAGCGATGAGTTTGCCCCCGAAAGGACAGCCTCTTTGGCATATGACAAGAGTGGCAAGGAGTACAATGTTACCAAGACTAGCTGTGGATACATCATTCAGGCAATGATAGGCCAACATCCCTGAGAGTGTCCCATCCCTATGGTTTATGCAGGATTTATTTATCATAGGTTGTTATGCACCCTACTACTTACATATGCAAAGGTTGTGGAGATATATAGGGCAGATTAGATTAGCCCCTGAGGTGTGAAGGGTTGTGGAGACATATAGGGCAGATTAGATTAGCCCCTGAGATGTGATGGGTTGTGGAGAGATATAGGGCAGATTAGATTAGCCCCTGAGATGTGATGGGTTGTAAAGAGATATAGGGCAGATTAGATTAGCCCCTGATATGTGATGGGTTGTAAAGAGATATAGGGCAGATTAGATTATCCCCTGAGGTGTGATGGGTTGTAAAGAGATATAGGGCAGATTATCCCCTGAGATGTGAAGGGTTGTGGAGAGATATAGGGCAGATGAGATTAGCCCCAGAGATGTGAAGGGTTGTGGCGAGATATAGGGCAGATTATCCCCTGAGGTGTGATGGGTTGTGGAGAGATATAGGGGATATTAGATTATCCCCTGAGGTGTGATGGGTTGTGGAGATATAGGGCAGATTAGATTATCCCCTGAGGTGTGATGGGTTGTGTGAGATATAGGGCATATTAGATTATCCCCTGAGGTGTGATGGGTTGCGTGAGATATAGGGCAGATTAGATTAGCCCCTGAGGTGTGATGGGTTGTGGAGAGATATAGGGCAGATTTGATTAGCCCCTGAGATGTGATGGGTTGTGGAGAGATATAGGGCAGATTTGATTAGCCCCTGAGATGTGATGGGTTGTGGAGAGATATAGGGCAGATTAGATTAGCCCCTGAGATGTGAAGGGTTGTGGCGAGATATAGGGCAGATTATCCCATGAGGTGTGATGGGTTGTGGAGAGATATAGGGCAGATTAGATTAGCCCCTGAGGTGTGATGGGTTGTGGAGAGATATAGGGCAGATTTGATTAGCCCCTGAGATGTGATGGGTTGTGGAGAGATCTAGGGCAGATTTGATTAGCCCCTGAGATGTGATGGGTTGTGGAGAGATATAGGGCAGATTAGATTAGCCCCTGAGATGTGAAGGGTTGTGGCGAGATATAGGGCAGATTATCCCATGAGGTGTGATGGGTTGCGGAGAGATATAGGGCAGATTTGATTAGCCCCTGAGATGTGATGGGTTGTGGAGAGATATAGGGCATATTAGATTATCCCCTGAGGTGTGATGGGTTGTGTGAGATATAGGGCATATTAGATTAGCCCCTGAGGTGTGATGGGTTGTGGAGAGATATAGGGCAGATTTGATTAGCCCCTGAGATGTGATGGGTTGTGGAGAGATATAGGGCAGATTTGATTAGCCCCTGAGATGTGATGGGTTGTGGAGAGATATAGGGCAGATTAGATTAGCCCCTGAGATGTGAAGGGTTGTGGCGAGATATAGGGCAGATTATCCCATGAGGTGTGATGGGTTGTAGAGAGATATAGGGCAGATTAGATTAGCCCCTGAGATGTGATAGGTTATGGAGAGATATAGGGCAGATTAGATTAGCCCCTGAGATGTGATAGGTTATGGAGAGATATAGGGCAGATTTGATTAGCCCCTGAGATGTGATGGGTTGTGGAGAGATATAGGGCATATTAGATTAGCCCCTGAGGTGTGATGGGTTGTGGAGAGATATAGGGCAGATTTGATTAGCCCCTGAGATGTGATGGGTTGTGGAGAGATATAGGGCAAATTGGATTAGCCCCTGAGATGTGATGGGTTGTGGAGAGATATAGGGCAGATTAGATTAGCCCCTGAGATGTGAAGGGTTGTGGCGAGATATAGGGCAGATTATCCCATGAGGTGTGATGGGTTGTAGAGAGATATAGGGCAGATTAGATTAGCCCCTGAGATGTGATAGGTTATGGAGAGATATAGGGCAGATTAGATTAGCCCGTGAGATGTGAAGGGTTGTGGCGAGATATAGGGCAGATTATCCCCTGAGGTGTGATGGGTTGTTGAGAGATATAGGGCAGATTAGATTAGCCCCTGGGATGTGAAGGGTTGTGGAGAGATATAGGGCAGATTAGATTAGCCCCTGAGATGTGAAGGGTTGTGGAGAGATATAGGGCAGATTAGATTAGCCCCTGAGATGTGAAGGGTTGTGGCGAGATATAGAGCAGATTATCCCCTGATGTGTGATGGGTTGTGGAGAAATATAGGGCAGATTAGATTAGTCCCTGAGATGCGATGTGTTGTGGAGAGATGTAGGGCATATTAGATTAGCCCCTGAGATGTGAAGGGTTGTGGCGAGATATAGGGCAGATTACCCCCGGAGGTGTGATGGTTTGTGGAGAGATATAGGGCAGATTAGATTATCCCCTGAGATGTGAAGGGTTGTGGAGATATATAGGGCAGATTATCCCCTGAGATGTGATGGGTTGTGTAGAGATATAGGGCAGATTAGATTAGCCCCTGAGATGCGAATGGTTGTGGAGAGATATAGGGCAGATTAGATTATCCCCTAAGGTGTGATGGGTTGTGGAGAGATATAGGGCAGATTAGATTAGCCGCTGAGATGTGAAGGGTTGTGGAGATATATAGGGCATATTAGATTAGCCCCTGAGATGTGAAGGGTTGTGGAGAGATATAGGGCAGATTTGATTAGCCCCTGAGATGTGATGGTTGTGGAGAGATATAGGGCAGATTAGATTATTCCCTGAGGTGTGATGGGTTATGGAGAGATATAGGGCAGATTAGATTAGCCCCTGAGGTTTGATGGGTTGTAAAGAGATATAGGGCAGATGATTAGATTAGCCCCTGAGATGTGATGGGTTGTGCAGAGAAATAGGGCAGATTAGATTAGCCCCTGAGATGTGAAGGGTTGTGGAGAGATATAGGGCAGATTAGATTAGCCCCTGAGGTTTGATGGGTTGTGGAGAGATATAGGGCAGATCAGATTAGCCCCTGAGATGTGATGGGTTGTAAAGAGATATAGGGCAGATTAGATTAGCCCCTGAGATGTGATGGGTTGTAAAGAGATATAGGGCAGATTAGATTAGCCCCTGAGATGTGATGGGTTGTAAAGAGATATAGGGCAGATTAGATTAGCCCCTGAGATGTGAAGGTTTGTGGATACATTTTGTCCATGACATCACAGTTGAATATGTATATGTTATTTGTCACAGCAAGTGTAAGGGCTGTGGGGAGTGGCTAATAGCTGCGTAAGTGTTGCTCTATAGAAAGGGTAGCGCTTGAGTTGTGACGGTT
This sequence comes from Oncorhynchus mykiss, assembly GCF_057628025.1. Lineage (NCBI taxonomy): Eukaryota > Metazoa > Chordata > Actinopteri > Salmoniformes > Salmonidae > Oncorhynchus > Oncorhynchus mykiss. Next base: position 79,033,786 of record NC_143039.1, read on the forward strand.
TGGGGTTGTGAATACATGTGACACCAATCCGTAGTGTCGAAGAAAACAAATTCCGCCTAAATATAATTATCATAATCAAACAATATTTTCACTTATATTTTATAAATGCTGGCCATAATGCATTCAGTACTTTGGCATGCCAACATCCCCAGTGAATTCAGAATGAGAAGAAACATGTTGAGTTAGTCCACATCTCTGGATTACTGCGAAGAGAAATTCTTCTTTCCCAGAGAGAGAGACAGATCAGAGCGCGCGCACACACGAGAGAGAGAGAGAGACAGAGAGAGAGAGAGAGAGACAGAGAGAGAGAAAGAGAGAGAGAGAAAGAGACAGAGGGAGAGAGAGAGAGACAGCGAGAGAGAGAGACAGAGAGAGAGACAGAGAGAGAGAGAGAGAGAGAGAGAGAGAGACAGAGAGAGAGATACAGAGAGAGAGAGAAAGAGAGAGCGAGAAATAGAGAAAGAGAGACAGAGGGAGAGAGAGAGAGACAGAGAGAGAGAGACAGAGAGAGAGAGACAGAGAGAGAGAGAGAAAGAGAGAGGGAGAGACAGAGGGAGAGAGAGAGAGAGAGACAGAGAGAGAGAGAGACAGAGAGAGAGAGAAAGAGAGAGGGAGAGACAGAGGGAGAGAGAGAGAGAGGGAGAGAGAACGAGAGAGACAGAGAGAGACAGAGACAGACAGAGAGAGACAGAGTGAGAGTCAGAGAGAGGGGAGGGGGTGCAGAGTGAGAGTGAGAGAGAGGGGAGGGGGTGCAGAGGGAGAGTGAGAGTGGGAGCAGGTCTGCAGTCTGACTCTTGGCGTAAGAACCAGAGATAGAGACAGTACTTGTTTTAATGTACCGCTTTAGGAAGGCAGCGATAGCCTAGTCTACTGGAAATAAACTATCTATTCATTTCTCACATCATCAAAATGATTCTGAATATCTTGTGGGTGGGGAACTTTTGAAAAGGAACAGTTTTGGTGGATTTGGACAACCTATAGTCTTATCCGTTATTCTACGGCGTTCCTGCGTTCAACGGACCTGTTAAATGTGGATTATCGACATTGGTGATGATACCTCTTGTTAACTGGGAATAGATAAGAAGCCCATCAACACCAGTACTTGTCCCGTAGGGAAAAAGGCAAAAGAAAGGGATCTCTCGCTTTTACTCATCCTCTCGAATCGAATCTAACATTTTGAGTAGAAGAGGGATTTGTGTGATTGTTTCTCGTGGTGGATAAGGCACCACTTTTTTCTTCGTCTGGCCTGAGTGGCTTTTTATCTCCTCCTCCTCAGTGTGAGGATCCTTCTCCGGTGAGATTCTGCTAACCCCGCGGTCCGCATGACATGGTTCAGTCCTGTTGCCGGTGCCGAGCCTCGATGCATTGGGATTTCTCTCAGTGCCGACACCACCACCACCAAGTGAATCTTATTTCTAAACCAGTCTAATAAAACGTGCCTGCTGCCCCCGAAAAAAAACACACACCTGCCATGACCGCCTCTTCGAACTGGGACGGAACCGGACACATTACCGGGCATGTTCGTAGGACAGAATGCAGATGTATTAGCAGGCATACCAGGACCGGGCCAAGGAAAGCGGAGGGAATAGGGATTTTTGCGTTAATGAAGGCAGGAGTAGCAGCGCACCATTGGAACCGGGTTCTGTTCTTGTTTATGGGGCTACTGGCAGCCTCAGCCTCAGCCTCAGCCTCGGTTAAGGGTACTAAGGGTAAGTTTCCCTCCTATATTGAATGAATGATGGAAGAGGAGACGCAATGTTATTCCCGCTCACTACCGGAATACCAAATGACCAATTTAGATGGTAGTGAATGTCCCTTTTCATTCCAAAGGGGGGGAAAGTTAATGTGGGTGTGGGTGGATGACCGTGTTTTCTGACACAGTGGAATGCTGAGCACAGCGAGCTCTCTCCCGTGGTTTCTCCCTCGGTGTTCTGTGGACACGAGCAGCATTGCATTTCATAATCGAATTGTGTGTTTTCACGGAAAGAAGGGATAGGAGGAATGGCGGGCGAAGAGATACAAGACTCTTATACTGTCAGACAGAATGGAGTGTTCCTCGGCGCTGCTGGGCTTGATTCGGTGGCGATAGGCTACACCGTTTGTGGCGCTGCTAGAGACGCCAGTGAATCGATAAAGTGGTCACGGGAGAGCGTGTCCGAACATCTTGTAAGTCATGATGTAATTATGTGTATTGAGTATTTCTCATCGTTCTTTTATTTTAGCAATCTCATGGATACTATTACTTCGCCTACAAGTAGGGGTTTTAATCACAGATTTGCCCTTTAACGCTCTCCGCGAGGGAAAGCAATGGGGTTATTGTCCCTGAGCTGTCCACGGGTCCCGATTCTATCAGAAAACTTCAGACTTTATCGTATAAGTACGAAATCCGGACATAAGTGTGTGTGTGTGTGTGTGTGTGCGTGCGTGCGTGTGTGGGTGTTTAGGGGGGGGGGGGGGCGCATTTAGAGCATTTGCAAAATTACATTTGGTATGGATTTATAACTACGATATGCATGTTGAAATAAATGTGCAGTTGACATATAGGGTTTTACAGTCCTTCCAACTACCCTCGGCATTCAAACACATTAGTTTCTGCATCTGGTGACATTTTGTCAGGTGTGCAATGTTTAGCCCATTTTCTGTTGTTTCGGTGTTGTGTCTGAAAGTGGGCAGCTGCAATAGGCATTGTAAATGGAATCAGTTTTTTTATGGGGGGGGGGCAAAGTGACAACCCCCGGGTTTTATCGCGGTCTTGCTTGGCATCATGACAATATGGATACTGGAACTATTTTTAGAGGGAGCCAAGGATACCATAGGATGAGAAGTTCAGACGGTCAGTTCGATATCAGTTTTTGTCCCAAACGGTACCGTATTTATTATCTATAATGTTCAGGGCTCTGGTCAAAAAGGAGTGCACTATCGAGGATATAGTGCTATTTTGGGGATGCACGCACAGTCACATGCTCCACAGTGGGTGGTTATACAACGCGTCTTATAACACAATAATTAATGCATTGCAAGGCCGTTTTAGCGTCGTCATCAATAAATCCGCTTTTAAACGTTTTTTTTTGTTGCATTGCGTCATCATAAATGTTGCTTTGCCATATACGTCGCTCCAGTCTAAAGAGGAGAGACCAAGGGACATGCACTGACCTCAGTTCATGTCGAGGATTGGGATTTAAACATTCACCTAACTTACCACCATGGATCCAGTTGCCCAACACTACCAATTATTGCCCAGTGGTTCTGTGGATGTGCTCAAAATGGACAACGATTGGCTTGTTTCTGTGTATCACACACTTCCTCTACATCGCTCAGATCATAGAATACGATTGATTTTGTTTATTTTATGTCTATGACACAAACTCCTTCTGAAGCTATCCCCAACGAAACACTAATTAGTCCCTATGGTCCGTCACCGTCGTTGACTAACTTGCAGCAACGTGATCTCAAGTTTCACTTCGGGATTTAAGGTAATTGAATAAAACGTCGATATTTTCTACCCACTAATCCTGCGTGGTTACAGGGTTCATACTGCGTGGTTACAGGGTTCATCCCGCGTGGTTACAGGGTTCATCCCGCGTGGTTACAGGGTTCATCCCGCGTGGTTACAGGGTTCATACTGCGTAGTTACAGGGTTCATCCTGCGTAGTTACAGGGTTAAAGCAGAAACAACTCTAAAGTGATGTATCGGTATTCATTCCGAGTGGTTAAGGGTTAAGTAAATGGTTAAGTCTATGGTTTTGGAAATTCATAAAACGAATAACAATTTCATTTAAAAAAAAAAGGGCTTTTTCCGTTTAGCATCATCAAGTACTCTTACCTGCTTGCTAGACAGTAGTGAACTGCCTTGATGCAGTAATCTAAGGAGGCTGCTCTGGCCCTGAGCGTCGAGCCCAATACTCCCCGTAACTTTTATTTTTTATTTTTTACATTTTAGAGCTGAGCACTAATGTGTTCAGGACTGATCAAACGTCCAAAATCGACATGGGTTTCTAGTGACCAGCTTGATAACAAAACGACTCTCCATCGATACTTTCAATTGCTGGACTCTCAACCAATGGTTTTATAGCCCTATTGTACCCAGAGAATGTGGCTTGACTATGTAGTGTTGTGGATAGGTGGAGTGTCATTTTCATACAGACGTGTTCTACCTCTGTGAAGAGTAAAAAAAGTAATGACAAACACACACCCTATCCCCACGCCGCCATTTCCAAAAGCATTTCCAATAACGCCGGCTCAATTGTGTCATACTGGCCTTCAAAGCTCTTCAGAACGGATATTCTAAAATAAGCATCCGTGTGTCATGACTATCATTCCCTGCCCCCCCCCCCCCCCCCCCAACCCGTGTAGTGTTGCCAGCCACCAGCAGCAGTTACCCTGTCCTCCCATTGAGCGGCACCAGAGCCTCACACTATACTGACAAGTAGATCTCTACAGAGCACAGAGTCTAACTCTCTCCATACATCACAGAGTCTAACTCTCTTCATACATCATAGAGTCTAACTCTCTCCATACATCACATCACAGAGTCTAACTCTCTCCATACATCACATCACAGAGTCTAACTCTCTCCAAACATCACAGAGTCTAACTCTATCCGTACATCACAGAGTCTAACTCTCTCCATACATCACAGAGTCTAACTCTCTCCATACATCACAGAGTCTAACTCTCTCCATACATCACATCACAGAGTCTAACTCTCTCCGTACATCACATAGTCTAACTATCTCCATACATCACAGAGTCTAACTATCTCCATACATCACAGAGTCTAACTCTCTCCATACATCACAGAGTCTAACTCTCTCCATACATCACATCACAGAGTCTAACTCTCTCCGTACATCACAGTCTAACTCTCTCCATACATCACAGAGTCTAACTATCTCCATACATCACAGAGTCTAACTCTCTCCATACATCAAAGAACCTATTTCTCTTCATACATCACATCACAGAGTCTAACTCTCTCCATAAATCACATCACAGAGTCTAACTCTCTCCATACATCACAGAGTCTAACTCTCTCCATACAACACAGAGTCTAACTCTCTCCATATAACACAGAGTCTAACTCTCTCCATACATCAAATAACCTATTTCTCTTCATACATCACATCACAGAGTCTAACTCTCTCCATAAATCACATCACAGAGTCTAACTCTCTCCATACAACACAGAGTCTAACTCTCTCCATATAACACAGAGTCTAACTCTCTCCATAAATCACATCACAGAGTCTAACTCTCTCCATACATCACAGAGTCTAACTCTCTCCATACAACACAGAGTCTAACTCTCTCCATATAACACAGAGTCTAACTCTCTCCATACATCACAGAGCCTATCTCTCTCAATACATCACATCACAGAGTCTAACTCTCTCCATACATCACAGAGTCTAACTCTCTCCGTACATCACAGAGTCTAACTCTCTCCATACATCACATAGTCTAACTCTCTGGAGGCTGGAAAGAACCAACAGGATGTATAGAACCAAGAGGATGGAAAGATCCAAGAGGATGGATAGAACCAAGAGGATAGATAGAACTGTGGAAAAAGGGGGAGGGAGGGAGGCATGGAGGAGGATAGGAGATGGGGAGAGGTAAAGGAGGTGGAAAGACTGCTCAGGAAGATTGCAGTTGACGTCTCACCAATCAGCCAGCTATATGTGCTTCGACGTTAACCACAGCAGAGGCGCTCGCCAGCTTGACGAAATTAGGTAACCTGTCAGTCCCCTCTCGCATGAGACCATCAAGCCAATACACCCACATGTCTGCCCACACGGCCCGCCGGCCTGCCTTCTCGGGCATCACGTTTCGTCCGTGTCTTGCTTCTCTCTTTTCTTCTGAATTTACCGCACCAGTCTCCGGTTACAGTCAGTTAATCAAGCCTCGTCTTTAGGCTATCCTGAAGTAGCACTGTCAGTGTGTGGCCCTGATGCAACGGGCTGTAACGTTAACGGGGGCGCATGGCGGCAGGACAACAGATGACGGTAGCGCTGCTCCTACTCCTTTTTTCATCTTTCAGTTGGGTGCCGTTGGTTATTCATGGACAAAGTTGACGTAACCTACACTTGCTCTGTCTAAGTGTGTGTGTGTGTGTGTGTGTGTGTGTGTGTTTGTGCATGTGTGTGTGTTTGGTTGTGGTTGATTGCTCACACCCAGGAGAATCGTATTTGTCAAGTTGATCTCTCGAGTCTTAATGGACCAAACGAGATGAACAGCTGCTTTCATGGCAAGTCTCTGTAGTTTCTAAACACACACACACACACACACACACATACACACACACACCTACTACACCCCCTCCAAGTAATACAAGGCATTCCAGGACCTCTTGATCTTTGTTTGAAATCAACTGGCTTTTCGTAATAGTTTCAGAAGAGAGCGTCTGTGGTCGTATCATCAATGCTTTCACTGATAGTGACAAGAGGGAAGAACACAGCAGCTCAAAGCATTTTGTTTAGACATACATAGAGAGCCATAACGTATTCATATGTACTTGGCCGTGTCCCAAATCACACCGTAGCACTTCCTTTTCATTCATCTGTATGCATAGAGCATTCTGACAAGAGACAAGGGCAGCTTCCTCTGACGCAGCGGCAGAGTTGCGTTTTTAGGCCCAGGGACAGCTTTCTGTCTCAGAGGCGGAGGACCCGAGATAAACAGCTGCAGTTCGGTTCAGCACCACGGATAGTTCCCGCCCTTCAGCTGCAGTTCGGTTAAGCTCCACAGATAGTTCAGCTGCAGTTCGGTTCAGCATCACGGATAGTTCAGCTGCAGTTCGGTTCAGCACCACGGATAGTTCAGCTGCAGTTCGGTTCAGCACCACGGATAGTTCAGCTGCAGTTCGGTTCAGCACCACGGATAGTTCCCGCCCTTCAGCTGCAGTTCGGTTCAGCACCACGGAAAGTTCCTGCCCTTCAGCTGCAGTTTGGTTCAGCACCACGGATAGTTCAGCTGCAGATCGGTTCAGCACCACGGATAGTTCAGCTGCAGTTCGGTTCAGCACCACGGATAGTTCCCGCCCTTCAGCTGCAGTTCGGTTCAGCACCACGGATAGTTCAGCTGCAGTTCGGTTCAGCACCACGGATAGTTCCTGCCCTTTAGCTGTAGTTCGGTTCAGAACCACAGATAGTTCCTGCCCTTCAGCTGCAGTTCGGGTCAGCTCCACGGATAGTACCTGCCCTTCAGCTGCAGTTCGGTTCAGCACCACGGATAGTTCAGCTGCAGTTCGGTTCAGCACCACGGATAGTTCCCGCCCTTCAGCTGCAGTTCGGTTCAGCACCACGGATAGTTCCTGCCATTCACCTGCAGTTCGGTTCAGCTCCACGGATGAAAAAGAGCAATATACTTGGGTTTGGCACGGACTGCTCACAGCTAATGAGTTGTAATATGGTGATTGTGGCCACATTACATACAGTCAACTGGCAAAACGGGGTGTTTCTGGGGTTCGTTGTTGCTCTTTCCTTTCCTTGTTTCTCTCTAAACAGGTCAATTGTAAATGAATAGTCCTAGCACACTTTACAGGCAATAATATATAACTACATTTACATAAGAATGGACTAATATGTTGTTTATCAAAATGACAAACATTTTACAATCAACTTGGGAAACACACCGAAATCAGAGAAACCAAATAGAGAGAGCTGGCCGTGCCTTAAGAGAGAGCTGGCCGTTCCTAAAGAGAGAGCTGGCCGTGCCTAAAGAGAGAGCTGCCCGTGCCTGAAGAGAGAGCTGCCCGTGCCTGAAGAGAGAGCTGCCCGTGCCTTAAGAGAGAGCTGGCCGTGCCTAAAGAGAGAGCTGGCCGTGCCTGAAGAGAGAGCTGGCCGTGCCTAAAGAGAGAGCTGGCCGTGCCTAAAGAGAGAGCTGGCCGTGCCTAAAGAGAGAGCTGGCCGTGCCTTAAGAGAGAGCTGGCCGTGCCTAAAGAGAGAGCTGGCCGTGCCTAAAGAGAGAGCTGGCCGTGCCTAAAGAGAGAGCTGCCCGTGCCTTAAGAGAGAGCTGCCCGTTCCTAAAGAGAGAGCTGCCCGTGCCTAAAGAGAGAGCTGCTCGTTCCTAAAGAGAGTCCTGCCCGTTCCTAAAGAGAGAGCTGCCCGTGCCTTAAGAGAGAGCTGCCCGTGCCTAAAGAGAGAGCTGCCCGTGCCTAAAGCCGACCTTTGACCGAGAAGTCAGTTCTCAACTTCAGAGACCTCGGTGAGTGCTACGGTTTCGCTATTAGCAAAACAAAAATAAATATAAAGTTTTACATTTCAAAATACATGATATGATTCAGACTTGTATTTTTTTACATGACACAAAGCATAATGTTCATCAGGGACTAACGAGCCACAGGTCAAATCAACAATGTTTATAGCAAACGGTTCATTTGCGTGGGATGAAACGGAGGGACATATGAGCGATTACCAAACAAAACAAATATGAGGCTTTACCAACATTTTAAATACATGATAGAGATAACTAGACTTTGCTATTTGTTATTAATATTACAAGACACTGCGTTTGATTGGACAATTGGATATTATAGTCAGGTTAGCAAACATGTTGGCAGCAACAAACTTTGTAGCAAACGAGGTTCACACGGAAGAAAATGGAGGGAAACATTTGACATCACGTGAGGAAAGCTCACAGGTAGGCTAGTGTAATGAACCCGATGGGAGACAGAGCTGGTATCAAGCTCAGGGCGCGGCAGGTGTTTATAGGTAAAGAACCGCAGGAGAAGGCAGGTAACTGGGTCTAGGGGCAGGCAGAAGGTCATACACAGGAGGAGGCAGGTAGCTTGTTCCAGGGGCAGGCAGAAGGTCATACACAGGAGGAGGCAGGTAGCTGGGTCCAGGGGCAGGCAGAAGGTCATACACAAGAGGAAGCAGGTAGCTGGGTCCAGGGGCAGGTAACTGGGTCCAGGGGCAGGCAGAAGGTCATAGACAGGAGGAGGCAGGTAGCTGGGTCCAGGGGAAGGCAGAAGGTCATACATAGGAGGAGGCAGGTAGCTGGGTCCAGGGGCAGGCAGAAGGTCATACACAGGAGGAGGCAGGTAGCTGGGTCTAGGGACAGGCAGAAGGTCATACACAGGGGGAGGCAGGTAGCTGGGTCTAGGGATAGGCAGAAGGTCATACACAGGAGGAGGCAGGTAACTGGGTCTAGGGACAGGCAGAAGGTCACACACAGGAGGAGGCAGGTAGCTGGGTCCAGGGGCAGGCAGAAGGTCATACACAGGAGGAAGCAGGTAGCTGGGTCCAGGGGCAGGCAGAAGGTCATAGACAGGAGGAGGCAGGTAGCTGGGTCCAGGGGCAGGCAGAAGGTCATACACAGGAGGAGGCAGGTAGCTAGGTCCAGGGGCAGGCAGTAGGTCATAGACAGGAGGAGGCAAGTAACTGGGTCCAGGGGCAGGCAGAAGGTCACACACAGGGGGAGGCAGGTAGATGGGTCCAGGGGCAGGCAGAAGGTCATATACAGGAGGAGACAGGTAGCTGGGTCCAGGGGTAGGCAGAAGGTTATACACAGAAGGAGTCAGGTAGATGGGTCCAGGGGCAGGCAGAAGGTCATACACAGGAGGAGGCAGGTAGCTGGGTCCAGGGGCAGGCATAAGGTCATACACAGGAGGAGGCAGGTAGCTGGGTCCAGGGGCAGGCAGAAGGTTATACACAGGAGGAGGCAGGTACATGGGTCCAGGGGCAGGCAGAAGGTTATACACAGGAGGAGGCAGGTATCTGGGTCCAGGGGCAGGCAGAAGGTCATACACAGGAGGAGGCTGGTATCTGGGTCCAGGGGCAGGCAGAAGGTCATACACAGGAGGAGGCTGGTATCTGGGTCCAGGGGCAGGCAGAAGGTTATACACAGAAGGAGTCAGGTAGATGGGTCCAGGGGCAGGCAGAAGGTCATACACAGGAGGAGGCTGGTATCTGGGTCCAGGGGCAGGCAGAAGGTAATTCACAGGGAGTTAAAAAGGGCAACAGTACAGACAGGGAAAAGGCTGGTAACGTCGTCCGGGAGATCAGACAATAGGTAGATAACAGGAAATTCGATAGGCTAAAGTACAGGCAGGGAATAGGCAAAAGGCTTCGTTAGAGAGGCAGGCAAAAACTATCAAACACGGGAGGATTAAATCACAGGAAAAACAGAGCTCTGAAAGACGTGTGTCACATAACAAACAATACCTCACAGTGATGTTGTGCAAAGAACTGAACTAAATAGTGTATGATAATGACATACAGGTATGTGAACAGTTGATCAGAATTCAGGTGATTGGGATCTGGAGAGTGAGCTGCGGTCAGGGGATCTATGTGTTTGAGAATGTGAGTTGGAAGCAGACATTACAGCTAGTCTTTACAGTATCCTACTGTTTAGAAACTCTGTTTGAAGGACATCCATAAATGAGACATTCAGAAGGCCATTGTCCCTTTCCCTCACTCAGGCTATATAAAATCCGATCAGTTGTGTGTTGCCCCCACTTCACGAGACACTTATAATCAGTCAATGGATCAGTTTCTCTCTCTCTCTCTCTCTCTCTCTCTCTCTCTATCTCTCTCTTTCAGACAGGATGTGTCTATTGGTCATGACTCTCTCCGCCTGTAGACCTGGATATCATGTGTATAGACCTATCTGCCCTGGTCAAAAATAGTGCACTATAAAGGGATTAGGGTGCCAGTTGGGAGGGGCCTCTGGTCCAAAGTAGTGCACTATCAAGGGATTAGGGTGCCATTTCGGAGGGGCCTCTGGTCCAAAGTAGTGCACTATCAAGGGATTAGGGTGCCATCCTGTCAGATCAGGGTATTCTTTATTAGAGATGATTTACTGTTCTCTATTCAAAGATCCATCCTGTCAGACCAGGGTATTCTTTATAGAGTTGATTTACTGTTCTCTTATCACAGATCCTACACGATTAGTTCAGCAACGCTAATGCCTTTAGGCGTCCTCTAACTTAACTCTCGTATATTTCTATCAGTCCTGTCTCAGTCTAGGCCAGTTCCCAGCCATCTATCAGTCCTGTCTCTGTCTAGGCCAGTTCCCAGCCATCTCTCTGTCCTGTCTCAGTCTAGGCGAGTTCCCAGCTATCTATCTGTCCTGTCTCAGTCTAGGCCAGTTCCCAGCCATCTATCAGTCCTGTCTCTGTCTAGGCCAGTTCCCAGCTATCTATCAGTCCTGTCTCTGTCTAGGCCAGTTCCCAGCCATCTATCTGTCCTGTCTCAGTCTAGGCCAGTTCCCAGCCATCTATTTGTCCTGTCTCAGTCTAGGCCAGTTCCCAGCTATATATCAGTCCTGTCTCAGTCTAGGCCAGTTCCCAGCCATCTATCTGTCCTGTTTCTGTCTAGGCCAGTTCCTAGCCATCTATCATGAGCAGTTTGATATAATGGAGTGTGACTCCGTCTGTTTGCCTTTCTGTCTCTGAGGCCCATCTGGGTGAATTAGACCAGTCATTATAAGTATTGGAAAGAGGAGTATTGGCTCTCATATTTAGCCAGTTCCTTGTGTTTTCTGTGTGCGTGTCAGCTTAGTCACACCGTGTTTGTCAAACACATATTTTACACTGTTGCAGGATTTAAAATCCAAGCTCAAAAAAAATGATTTTTCTAAACACATTCAATTGGTTTGGTTTTAGCTTGTAAATGTGGGTATTTCTATAAACTAGGGTACCAGTGGGTCTTTCTCTAAACTAGGGTACCAGTGGGTCTTTCTCTAAACTAGGGTACCAGTGCGTCTTTCTATAAACTAGGGTACCAGTGAGTATTTCTATAAACTAGGGTACCAGTGGGTCTTTATATAAACTAGGGTACCAGTGGGTCTTTCTCTAAACTAGGGTACCAGTGGGTCTTTCTCTAAACTAGGGTACCAGTGGGTCTTTCTATAAACTAGGGTACCAGTGGGTCTTTCTATAAACTAGGGTACCAGTGGGTCTTTCTCTAAACTAGGTTACCAGTGGATCTTTCTCTAAACTACGGTACCAGTGGGTCTTTCTATAAACTAGGGTACCAGTGGGTCTTTCTATAAACTAGGGTACCAGTCAGTCTTTCTATATACTAGGTTACCAGTGGATCTTTCTCTAAACTACGGTACCAGTGGGTCTTTCTATAAACTAGGGTACCAGTGGGTCTTTCTCTAAACTAGGGTACCAGTGGGTCTTTCTATGCACTAGGGTACCAGCCAGTCTTTCTATATACTAGGTTACCAGTGGATCTTTCTCTAAACTACGGTACCAGTGGGTCTTTCTATAAACTAGGGTACCAGTGGGTCTTTCTCTAAACTAGGGTACCAGTGGGTCTTTCTCTAAATTAGGATACCAGTGGGTATTTCTAGGATACCAGTGGGTCTTTCTCTAAACTAGGGTACCAGTGGGTCTTTCTCTAAACTAGGGTACCAGTAGTTATTTCTAGGGTACCAGTGGGTCTTGCTCTAAACTAGGATACCAGTCGTTGTTTCTAGGGTACCAGTGGGTCTTTCTCTAAACTAGGGTACCATTGGGTCTTTTTCTATACTAGGGTACTAGTGGGGTCTTTCTATAAACTAGGTTACCAGTGGGTCTTTCTCTAAACTAGGGTACCAGTGGATCTTTCTCTAAATTAGGATACCAGTGGGTATTTCTAGGATACCAGTGGGTATTTCTAGGATACAAATGGGTCTTTCTCTAAACTAGGTTACCAGTGGGTCTTTCTCTGAACTAGGGTGCCAGTAGTTATTTACAAGGTACCAGTGGGTCTTCCTCTATACTAGGGTACCAGTTGGTCTTTCTCTAAACTAGGGTACCAGTAGTTGTTTCTAGGGTACCAGTGGGTCTTTCTCTAAAATAGGGTACCATTGGGTCTTTTTCTAAACTAGGGTACCAGTAATTGTTTCTAGTGTACCAGTGGTTCTTTCTATAAACTAGGGTACCAGTGGTTCTTTCTATAAATGAGGGTAGCAGTAGTTGTTTCTAGGGTACCAGTGGGTCTTTCTCTAAAATAGGGTACCATTGGGTCTTTTTCTAAACTAGGGTACCAGTAATTGTTTCTAGTGTACCAGTGGGTCTTTCTCTAAAGTAGGGTACCAGTGGGTATTTCTATAAACTAGGGTACTTTTTGGTATTTCTATAAACTAGGTACAAGTGGGTTTTTCTCTAAAGTAGGATACCAGTGGGTCTTTCTCTAAACTAGGGTACCAGTAGTTGTTTCTATTGTGCCAGTGGGTCTTTCTCTAAACTAGGGTACCAGTGGGTATTTCTATTAACTAGGGTACCAGTAGTTGTTTCTAGCGTACCAGTGGGTCTTTCTCTAAACTAGGGTACCAGTGGTTCTTTCTCTAAACTAGGGTACCAGTGGGTCTTTCTATAAACTAGGGTACCTGTGGGTATTTCTATAAACTAGGGTACAAGTGCGTTTTTCTCTAAACTAGGATACCAGTGGGTCTTTCTCTAAACTAGGGTACCAGTAGTTGTTTCTAGGGTACCAGTGGGTCTTTCTATTAACTAGGGTACCAGTAGTTGTTTCTAGGGTACCAGTGGGTCTTTCTCTAAACTAGAGTACCAGTGGGTCTTTCTCTAAACTAGGGTACCAGTGGGTCTTTCTATAAACTAGGGTACCTGTGGGTATTTCTATAAACTAGGGTACAAGTGGGTTTTTCTCTGAACTAGGATACCAGTGGGTATTTCTATAAACTAGGGTACCAGTGAATATTTCTCTAAACTAGGGTACCAGTGGGTATTTCTAGGATACCATTGGGTATTGCTCTAAACTAGGGTACCAGTGGGTATTTCTAGGATACCAGTGGGTATTTCTAGGATACCAGTGGGTATTTCTAGGATACCAGTGGGTCTTTCTCTAAACTAGGGTACCAGTGGGTCTTTCTATAAACTAGGATACCAATGAGTATTTCTTGTAGTTGACAATTGTTTGGAGCCATTGCAAAATCACTAATAGTAATTAGCTATTTTTCATGATAATACATTAACTTATAATGGGGGATCATAGATATATTAACATATAATGAGGGAGACATAGGAACATTAACTTATAATGGGGGAAGCATAGAAACATTAACTTATAATGGGGGAAGCATAGGAACATTAACTTATAATGGGGGAAACATAGAAACATTAACAAATAATGGGGGAAACATAGATACATGAACTTATAATGGGGGAAACATAGAAACATTATCTTATAATGGGGGAAGCATGGAAACATTAACTTATACTGGGGGAAACATAGAAACATTAACTTATGATGGGGGAAGCATAGAAACATTGACTTATAATGGGAGAAACATAGAAACATTAACTTATAATGGGGGAAGCATAGAAACATTAACTTATAATGGGGGAAACATAGGGACATTAACTTATAATGGGGGAAACATAGATACATTAACTTATAATGGGGGAAACATTCAGCCAGTCAGCCAGTCAGTTAGTCAGTCAGCCAGCCAGTCAGCTAATCAGTTAGTCAGTCAGCTAGTCAGTCAGCCAGCCAGCCAGCCAGTCAGTCAGCCAATCAGTTAGCCAGTCAGCTAGTCAGTCAGCCAGCCAGTCAGCCAGTCAGTTAGCCAGTCAGCCAGTCAGCCAGTCAGCCAGCCAGCCAGTCAGCTAATCAGTTAGCCAGTCAGCTAGTCAGTCAGCCAGCTAGTCAGCTAATCAGTTAGCCAGTCAGCTAGTCAGTCAGCCAGCCAGTCAGCCAGTCAGTCAGCCAATCAGTTAGCCAGTCAGCTAGTCAGTCAGCCAGCCAGTCAGTTAGTCAGCCACTCAGCCAGCCAGCCAGTCAGCCAGTCAGCCAGTCAGTCAGCCAGCCAGCCAGCCAGTCAGCCAGTCAGCCAGCCAGTCAGCCAACCAACCAGCCAGCCAGCCAGCCAGCCAGCCAGCCAGTCAGCCAGTCAGTTAGCCAGTTAGCCAGCCAGCCAGTCAGCCAGCCAGCCAGCCAGTCAGCCAGTCAGTTAGCCAGTTAGCCAGCCAGCCAGTCAGCCAGTCAGCCAGCCAGCCAGTCATCCAGCCAGCCAGTCAGCCAGTCAGCCAGCTAGCCAGCCAGCCAGTCAGCCAGTCAGTCAGCCAGTCAGTCAGCCAGTCAGTCAGTCAGTCAGTGTATATTTTTTTTATACCTGTCAAATTGTTGCTTTGGAGAATCTCAGTATCGTTTCCTTGATTCGTTGCATCCTCCCAGGTCAATCTCACCCATCCTTTCCCAGTTGTCTCCATATTTACGGAAACCCTCCAAATCTGTCATCTCCAGGAGGATTTTTTCGATGGCTGGTGAGATGAACATGTAGAATGTCCTGGGCAACTGCATGTCTTGTGGGCCCTGGGGTCATTCTTATGACATGTTGTGCTGCCTTCCTGCCCTGGTCGTCATATGGTGACAAGGAACATGTTATTTTGCTGTTCTTTGACAAAAATGTTTCTCCATCAGCTTGGGGGATTTCTTCTACATCTGAAGATGATTCCTTGTGCTCTGGGTTGTATTCTTCCCCATCTTCTTCTTCAGATACCTCCTAATCTTCTAAATCATTGTTGTCTGGTTCCTCCTGGACATCTGGAAAAATCTGATCTACGACCTGAAACGTTGCACTCATGGCTACATCAAAGAAACTACTGGGGGGACTGTCATCTGCAGCACCTTTATAGCCTCTGACTGCAGTCCCCACTAGTAAACAATGCTTTCAAGACTGAGACAAAATGTTTATTTTGTCTGTGAACTTGAGTCATGTGTGGAGGGTCGTGGAGGGGTCGGGGAGGGGTCATGGAGGGGGTCGTTGAGGGGTCGTTGAGGGTTCGTGGAGGGGGTCGTTGAGGGGTCGTGGAGGGGTCGTGGAGGGGAGATGCTGAACATGCACACGAGACAGTTTTAGTTTTGTCTGAGTTCAATCAGTAGCACACATAATCTCAATTTATCATTTTGTGTGTGTGTGTGTGTGTGTGTGTGTGTGTGTGTGTGTGTGTGTGTAAATTATTCTATAACTGCCGGGTCAACAATGACCCTAAGACAATCTTTTATAACCTGGTGTTTGTTCAGTTTCCATGGAAATATGAACAGAGGAGATGTCTCACTGATTCTAATGTTGGAGTCACTCTAGGAAAAGTCATCAAATTTAATGTTGAACAAAAATATATAATTTAAGGGCTTTTCTCTGCTGATAGTGGCGAGACATATTGACCCTTCAGACAGGCCAAAGGTTAAATGTATATCGAACCATTTAGAAATGTTGACGCTGAGGTCACACGTTGACCCTTTATTTATAGAAAGACCCTTGTGTCTCTTTGTGAATATTGACTTCTCAAAGGTGTTTGTCTCAGGGCTGTTAACTGAGGAGGATTACACCAATCCCTGCCCTGAAATGACACTGTGTATTTAAAAGTGTGAAGTTCAAAGGTCACTGAGGATAGTGTTGAATGGCCAGCATTTAACCCCAAATCTGCATCTATTCTGATGTGTCTCTGACCCACCTGACCCACCCCCTACCACCTATGGAGTGGAACACTACCCCCTACAGAGTGGAACACTACCCCCTACCACCTACGGAGTGGAATACTACCCCCTACAGAGTGGAACACTACCCCCTACCACCTACGGAGTGGAACACTACCCCCTACCCCCTACGGAGTGGAATACTACCCCCTACGGAGTGGAACACTGTCCCCTACGGAGTGGAACACTACCCCCTACCACCTACGGAGTGGAACACTACCCCCTACCCCCTACGGAGTGGAACACTACCCCGTACGGAGTGGAACACTACCCCCTACCACCTACGGAGTGGAACACTACCCCCTACCCCCTACGGAGTGGAACACTACCCCGTACGGAGTGGAACACTACCCCCTACCCCCTACGGAGTGGAACACTGCCCCCTACGGAGTGGAACACTACCCCCTACCACCTACGGAGTGGAACACTACCCCTTACAGAGTGGAACACTACCCCCTACCACCTACAGAGTGGAACACTGCCCCCTACGGAGTGGAACACTACCCCCTACGGAGTGGAACACTACCCCCTACGGAGTGGAACACTACCCCCTACCACCTACGGAGTGGAACACTACCCCGTACGGAGTGGAACACTAACCCCTACCACCTACGGAGTGGAACACTAACCCCTACCACCTACGGAGTGGAACACTACCCCTTACAGAGTGGAACACTACCCCCTACCCCCTGCAGAGTGGAACACTACCCTCTACCGAGTAGAACACTACCCCCTACCGAGTGGAACACTACCCCCTACGGAGTGGAACACTACCCCCTGCAGAGTGGA
Organism: Oncorhynchus mykiss; assembly: GCF_057628025.1. NCBI lineage: Eukaryota > Metazoa > Chordata > Actinopteri > Salmoniformes > Salmonidae > Oncorhynchus > Oncorhynchus mykiss. Next base: position 79,051,005 of record NC_143039.1, read on the forward strand.
ACACTATCCCCTACGGAGTGGAACACTACCCCTACCCCCTACGGAGTGGAACACTACCCACTACCCCCTACGGTTGGAACACTACCCCCTACCCCCTACGCAGTGGAACACTACCCCGTACGGAGTGGAACACTACCCACTACCCCCTACGGTTGGAACACTACCCCCTACCCCCTACGCAGTGGAACACTACCCCGTACGGAGTGGAACACTACCCCCTACCCCCTACGGAGTGGAACACTACCCCTTACAGAGTGGAACACTACCCCCTACCCCCTACGGAGTGGAACACTACCCCCTACGGAGTGGAACACTACCCCCTACCACCTACGGAGTGGAACACTACCCCCTACCCCCTACGGAGTGGAACACTACCCCGTACGGAGTGGAACACTACCCCCTACCACCTACGGAGTGGAACACTACCCCCTACCCCCTACGGAGTGGAACACTACCCCCTACCACCTACGGAGTGGAACACTACCCCCTACCCCCTACGGAGTGGAACACTACCCCCTACCCCCTACGGAGTGGAACACTACCCCCTACCACCTACGGAGTGGAACACTACCCCCTACCCCCTACGCAGTGGAACACTACCCCGTACGGAGTGGAACACTACCCCGTACGGAGTGGAATACTACCCCCTACCACCTACGGAGTGGAACACTACCCCTTACAGAGTGGAACACTACCCCCTACCCCCTACGGAGTGGAACACTACCCCCTACGGAGTGGAACACTACCCCCTACCACCTACGGAGTGGAACACTACCCCCTACCCCCTACGGAGTGGAACACTACCCCGTACGGAGTGGAACACTACCCCCTACCACCTACGGAGTGGAACACTACCCCGTACGGAGTGGAACACTACCCCCTACCACCTACGGAGTGGAACACTACCCCCTACCCCCTACGGAGTGGAACACTACCCCCTACGGAGTGGAACACTACCCCTTACAGAGTGGAACACTACCCCCTACCACCTACAGAGTGGAACACTGCCCCCTACGGAGTGGAACACTACCCCCTACCACCTACGGAGTGGAACACTACCCCTTACAGAGTGGAACACTACCCCCTACCACCTACAGAGTGGAACACTGCCCCCTACGGAGTGGAACACTACCCCCTACCACCTACGGAGTGGAATACTACCCCCTACGGAGTGGAACACTGCCCCCTACGGAGTGGAACACTACCCCCTACCACCTACGGAGTGGAACACTACCCCTTACAGAGTGGAACACTACCCCCTACCACCTACAGAGTGGAACACTGCCCCCTACGGAGTGGAACACTACCCCCTACGGAGTGGAACACTACCCCCTACGGAGTGGAACACTAACCCCTACCACCTACGGAGTGGAACACTACCCCCTGCAGAGTGGAACACTACCCTCTACCGAGTAGAACACTACCCCCTACCGAGTGGAACACTACCCCCTACGGAGTAGAACACTACCCCCTACGGAGTAGAACACTACCCCCTTCCGAGTGGAACACTACCCTCTACCGAGTAGAACACTACCCCCTACCGAGTGGAACACTACCCTCTACCGAGTAGAACACTACCCCCTACCGAGTGGAACACTACCCCCTACGGAGTAGAACACTACCCCTTACGGAGTGGAACACTACCCCCTTCGGAGTGGAACACTACCCCCTGCAGAGTAGAACACTACCCACTACGGAGTGGAACACTATCCCCTACCCCCTGCAGAGTGGAACACTACCCCCTACGGAGTGGAACACTACCCCCTTCGGAGTGGAACACTACCCCCTGCAGAGTGGAACACTACCCACTACGGAGTGGAACACTACCCCCTTCGGAGTGGAACACTACCCCCTGCAGAGTGGAACACTACCTCCTACCCCCTGCAGAGTGGAACACTACCCCCTACGGAGTGGAACACTACCCCCTTCGGAGTGGAACACTACCCCCTGCAGAGTGGAACACTACCTCCTACGGAGTGGAACACTACCTCCTTCGGAGTGGAACACTACCCCCTGCAGAGTGGAACACTATCCCCTACGGAGTGGAACACTACCCCTACCCCCTACGGAGTGGAACACTACCCACTACCCCCTACGGTTGGAACACTACCCCCTATGGAGTGGAACACTACCCCCTACAGAGTGGAACACTACGCCTACCCCCTACGGAGTGGAAAACTACCCACTACCCCCTACGGAGTGGAACACTACCCACTATCCCCTACGGAGTTGAACACTACCCACTATCCCCTACGGAATGGAACACTGCCCCCAAAGGAGTTGAACACTACCCCCTACCGAGTGGAACACTACCCTCTACGGAGTGGATCACTATCCCCTACCCCCTACAGAGTGGAACACTACCCACTATCCCCTACGGAATGGAACACTGCCCCCAAAGGAGTTGAACACTACCCCCTACCGAGTGGAACACTACCCTCTACCGAGTGGAACACTACCCCCTACCGAGTGGAACACTATCCCCTACCGAGTGGAACACTACCCCCTACCGAGTGGAACACTATCCCCTACCGAGTGGAACACTACCCCCTGCAGAGTGGAACACTACCCCCTGCAGAGTGGAACACTACCCTCTACCGAGTGGAACACTACCCCCTACCGAGTGGAACACTATCCCCTACCGAGTGGAACACTATCCCCTACCGAGTGGAACACTACCCCTTACAGAGTGGAACACTACCCCCTACCACCTACGGAGTGGAACACTACCCCTTACAGAGTGGAACACTACCCCCTACCACCTACAGAGTGGAACACTACCCCCTACGGAGTGGAACACTACCCCCTACGGAGTGGAACACTACCCCCTACCACCTACGGAGTGGAACACTACCCCCTACGGAGTGGAACACTAACCCCTACCACCTACGGAGTGGAACACTACCCCCTGCAGAGTGGAACACTACCCTCTACCGAGTAGAACACTACCCCCTACCGAGTGGAACACTACCCCCTACGGAGTAGAACACTACCCCTTACAGAGTGGAACACTACCCCCTACCACCTACAGAGTGGAACACTGCCCCCTACGGAGTGGAACACTACCCCCTACGGAGTGGAACACTACCCCCTACGGAGTGGAACACTACCCCCTACCACCTACGGAGTGGAACACTACCCCCTACGGAGTGGAACACTAACCCCTACCACCTACGGAGTGGAACACTACCCCCTGCAGAGTGGAACACTACCCTCTACCGAGTAGAACACTACCCCCTACCGAGTGGAACACTACCCCCTACGGAGTAGAACACTACCCCCTACCGAGTGGAACACTACCCTCTACCGAGTAGAACACTACCCCCTTCGGAGTGGAACACTACCCCCTACCGAGTAGAACACTACCCCCTTCGGAGTGGAACACTACCCTCTACCGAGTAGAACACTACCCCCTTCGGAGTGGAACACTACCCCCTACCGAGTGGAACACTACCCCCTACGGAGTAGAACACTACCCCCTTCGGAGTGGAACACTACCCCCTGCAGAGTGGAACACTACCCCCTACGGAGTGGAACACTACCCCCTTCGGAGTGGAACACTACCCCCTGCAGAGTGGAACACAACCCCCTGCAGAGTGGAACACTATCCCCTACGGAGTGGAACACTACCCCTACCCCCTACGGAGTGGAACACTACCCACTACCCCCTACGGTTGGAACACTACCCCGTACGGAGTGGAACACTACCCCCTACCACCTACGGAGTGGAACACTACCCCCTACCCCCTACGGAGTGGAACACTACCCCCTACCACCTACGGAGTGGAACACTACCCCCTACCCCCTACGGAGTGGAACACTACCCCCTACCCCCTACGGAGTGGAACACTACCCCCTACCACCTACGGAGTGGAACACTACCCACTACCACCTACGGAGTGGAATACTACCCCCTACCACCTACGGAGTGGAACACTACCCCTTACAGAGTGGAACACTACCCCCTACCCCCTACGGAGTGGAACACTACCCCCTACGGAGTGGAACACTACCCCCTACCACCTACGGAGTGGAACACTACCCCCTACCCCCTACGGAGTGGAACACTACCCCGTACGGAGTGGAACACTACCCCCTACCACCTACGGAGTGGAACACTACCCCGTACGGAGTGGAACACTACCCCCTACCACCTACGGAGTGGAACACTACCCCCTACCCCCTACGGAGTGGAACACTACCCCCTACGGAGTGGAACACTACCCCTTACAGAGTGGAACACTACCCCCTACCACCTACAGAGTGGAACACTGCCCCCTACGGAGTGGAACACTACCCCCTACCACCTACGGAGTGGAACACTACCCCTTACAGAGTGGAACACTACCCCCTACCACCTACAGAGTGGAACACTGCCCCCTACGGAGTGGAACACTACCCCCTACCACCTACGGAGTGGAATACTACCCCCTACGGAGTGGAACACTGCCCCCTACGGAGTGGAACACTACCCCCTACCACCTACGGAGTGGAACACTACCCCTTACAGAGTGGAACACTACCCCCTACCACCTACAGAGTGGAACACTGCCCCCTACGGAGTGGAACACTACCCCCTACGGAGTGGAACACTACCCCCTACGGAGTGGAACACTAACCCCTACCACCTACGGAGTGGAACACTACCCCCTGCAGAGTGGAACACTACCCTCTACCGAGTAGAACACTACCCCCTACGGAGTAGAACACTACCCCTTACGGAGTGGAACACTACCCCCTTCGGAGTGGAACACTACCCCCTGCAGAGTGGAACACTACCCACTACGGAGTGGAACACTATCCCCTACCCCCTGCAGAGTGGAACACTACCCCCTACGGAGTGGAACACTACCCCCTTCGGAGTGGAACACTACCCCCTGCAGAGTGGAACACTACCCACTACGGAGTGGAACACTACCCCCTTCGGAGTGGAACACTACCCCCTGCAGAGTGGAACACTACCTCCTACCCCCTGCAGAGTGGAACACTACCCCCTACGGAGTGGAACACTACCCCCTTCGGAGTGGAACACTACCCCCTGCAGAGTGGAACACTACCTCCTACGGAGTGGAACACTACCTCCTTCGGAGTGGAACACTACCCCCTGCAGAGTGGAACACTATCCCCTACGGAGTGGAACACTACCCCTACCCCCTACGGAGTGGAACACTACCCACTACCCCCTACGGTTGGAACACTACCCCCTATGGAGTGGAACACTACCCCCTACAGAGTGGAACACTACGCCTACCCCCTACGGAGTGGAAAACTACCCACTACCCCCTACGGAGTGGAACACTACCCACTATCCCCTACGGAGTTGAACACTACCCACTATCCCCTACGGAATGGAACACTGCCCCCAAAGGAGTTGAACACTACCCCCTACCGAGTGGAACACTACCCTCTACGGAGTGGATCACTATCCCCTACCCCCTACAGAGTGGAACACTACCCACTATCCCCTACGGAATGGAACACTGCCCCCAAAGGAGTTGAACACTACCCCCTACCGAGTGGAACACTACCCTCTACCGAGTGGAACACTACCCTCTACGGAGTGGATCACTATCCCCTACCCCCTACAGAGTGGAACACTACCCACTATCCCCTACGGAATGGAACACTGCCCCCAAAGGAGTTGAACACTACCCCCTACCGAGTGGAACACTACCCTCTACCGAGTGGAACACTACCCCCTACCGAGTGGAACACTATCCCCTACCGAGTGGAACACTACCCCCTACCGAGTGGAACACTATCCCCTACCGAGTGGAACACTACCCCCTGCAGAGTGGAACACTACCCCCTGCAGAGTGGAACACTACCCTCTACCGAGTGGAACACTACCCCCTACCGAGTGGAACACTATCCCCTACCGAGTGGAACACTATCCCCTACCGAGTGGAACACTACCCCTTACAGAGTGGAACACTACCCCCTACCACCTACGGAGTGGAACACTACCCCTTACAGAGTGGAACACTACCCCCTACCACCTACAGAGTGGAACACTGCCCCCTACGGAGTGGAACACTACCCCCTACGGAGTGGAACACTACCCCCTACGGAGTGGAACACTACCCCCTACCACCTACGGAGTGGAACACTACCCCCTACGGAGTGGAACACTAACCCCTACCACCTACGGAGTGGAACACTACCCCCTGCAGAGTGGAACACTACCCTCTACCGAGTAGAACACTACCCCCTACCGAGTGGAACACTACCCCCTACGGAGTAGAACACTACCCCTTACAGAGTGGAACACTACCCCCTACCACCTACAGAGTGGAACACTGCCCCCTACGGAGTGGAACACTACCCCCTACGGAGTGGAACACTACCCCCTACGGAGTGGAACACTACCCCCTACCACCTACGGAGTGGAACACTAACCCCTACCACCTACGGAGTGGAACACTACCCCCTGCAGAGTGGAACACTACCCTCTACCGAGTAGAACACTACCCCCTACCGAGTGGAACACTACCCCCTACGGAGTAGAACACTACCCCCTACCGAGTGGAACACTACCCTCTACCGAGTAGAACACTACCCCCTTCGGAGTGGAACACTACCCCCTACCGAGTAGAACACTACCCCCTTCGGAGTGGAACACTACCCTCTACCGAGTAGAACACTACCCCCTTCGGAGTGGAACACTACCCCCTACCGAGTGGAACACTACCCCCTACGGAGTAGAACACTACCCCCTTCGGAGTGGAACACTACCCCCTGCAGAGTGGAACACTACCCCCTACGGAGTGGAACACTACCCCCTTCGGAGTGGAACACTACCCCCTGCAGAGTGGAACACTACCCCCTACGGAGTGGAACACTACCCCCTGCAGAGTGGAACACAACCCCCTGCAGAGTGGAACACTATCCCCTACGGAGTGGAACACTACCCCTACCCCCTACGGAGTGGAACACTACCCACTACCCCCTACGGTTGGAACACTACCCCGTACGGAGTGGAACACTACCCCCTACCACCTACGGAGTGGAACACTACCCCCTACCCCTACGGAGTGGAACACTACCCCGTACGGAGTGGAATACTACCCCCTACCGAGTGGAACACTGCCCCCTACGGAGTGGAACACTACCCCCTACCACCTACGGAGTGGAACACTACCCCTTACAGAGTGGAACACTACCCCCTACCACCTACAGAGTGGAACACTGCCCCCTACGGAGTGGAACACTACCCCCTACGGAGTGGAACACTACCCCCTATGGAGTGGAACACTACCCCCTACCACCTACGGAGTGGAACACTACCCCCTACGGAGTGGAACACTAACCCCTACCACCTACGGAGTGGAACACTACCCCCTGCAGAGTGGAACACTACCCCCTGCAGAGTGGAACACTACCCTCTACCGAGTAGAACACTACCCCCTACGGAGTGGAACACTAACCCCTACCACCTACGGAGTGGAACACTACCCCCTGCAGAGTGGAACACTACCCTCTACCGAGTAGAACACTACCCCCTACGGAGTAGAACACTACCCCTTACGGAGTGGAACACTACCCCCTGCAGAGTGGAACACTACCCCCTACGGAGTGGAACACTACCCCCTTCGGAGTGGAACACTACCCCCTGCAGAGTGGAACACTACCCCCTACGGAGTGGAACACTACTCCCTTCGGAGTGGAACACTACCCCCTGCGGAGTGGAACACTACCCCCTGCGGAGTGGAACACTACCCCCTTCGGAGTGGAACACTACCCCCTGCGGAGTGGAACACTACCCCCTACGGAGTGGAACACTACCCCCTTCGGAGTGGAACACTACCCCCTGCGGAGTGGAACACTACCCCCTGCGGAGTGGAACACTACCCCCTTCGGAGTGGAACACTACCCCCTGCGGAGTGGAACACTACCCCCTTCGGAGTGGAACACTACCCCCTACGGAGTAGAACACAACCCCCTACCGAGTGGAACACTACCCCCTACGGAGTGGAACACTACCCCCTTCGGAGTGGAACACTACCCCCTGCAGAGTGGAACACTACCCCCTTCGGAGTGGAACACTACCCCCTGCAGAGTGGAACACTACCCACTACGGAGTGGAACACTACCCTCTGCAGAGTGGAACACTACCCCCTGCAGAGTGGAACACTATCCCCTACGGAGTGGAACACTACCCCTACCCCCTATGGAGTGGAACACTACCCCTACCCCCTACGGAGTGGAACACTACCCACTACCCCCTACGGTTGGAACACTACCCCCTATGGAGTGGAACACTACCCCCTACAGAGTGGAACACTACGCCTACCCCCTACGGAGTGGAAAACTACCCACTACCCCCTATGGAGTGGAACACTACCCACTATCCCCTACGGAATGGAACACTGCCCCCAACGGAGTTGAACACTACCCCCTACCGAGTGGAACACTACCCTCTACCGAGTGGAACACTATCCCCTACCGAGTGGAACACTACCCCCTGCAGAGTGGAACACTAGCCTCTACGGAGTGGATCACTATCCCCTACCCCCTACAGAGTGGAACATTACCCTCTACCGAGTGGAACACTATCCCCTACCGAGTGGAACACTACCCCCTGCAGAGTGGAACACTACCCTCTACCGAGTGGAACACTACCCCCTACCGAGTGGAACACTATCCCCTACCGAGTGGAACACTACCCCCTGCAGAGTGGAACACTACCCCCTGCAGAGTGGAACACTACCCCCTACCGAGTGGAACACTATCCCCTACCGAGTGGAACACTATCCCCTACCGAGTGGAACACTACCCTCTACAGAGCGGAATACTATCCCTTACGGGTTGGAACACGACCCCCTAGTGAGTGTACACTATCCCCCATGGAGTGCACTATTTTTGACCAGGGAAAATGTAGGGCATAGGGTTCCATTCGGTTTGCAACCTTTTGTGTGGAGAGCTGTGAGCCGGGTCAGGACCAAATCTTCACAGAAATGGACAGATCTGGGAACACTAACCATGCTTTAGGGAGTGTAGACACGAATACAAACACACACACACACACCAATCAATATTAATCTCTGCGATGATCATTTCAAATGCTTAGTGATTCAATTATTCCACACCCAGGTGATATTGATTATTCATCTCTTTGTGTGACAAACTGAAGAGAGAGAGAATTGTTTATTTCTTCATGTATACAGTGCCTTCAGAATGTATTCAGACCCCATGACTTTAAGAAAAACAAACATGGTGTTACATTACAGACTTATTTTAAGATGTATATAGAAATAAAGAAAATGCTCGGCAATATACACACGATAGAAGGTCGACACTCCTCAGTAAAAGGCACAAAAGACAACCCTCTTGGAGTTTTCCAAAAGGCACCGAAAGACTATCTGGTCTGATGAAATCATTGCTTGTCCTGAATGCCAAGCGTCACGTCTAGAGGAAACCTGTCACCATCTCTACGGTGAAGCATGGTGGTGGCAGCGTCATGCTGTGGGGATGTTTTCCACCATCTCTACGGTGAAGCATGGTGGTGGCAGCATCACGTCTAGAGGAAACCTGTCACCATCTCTACGGTGAAGCATGGTGGTGGCAGCATCATGCTGTTGGGGATGTTTTTTCCAGCGGCAGAGCCTGGGAGACAAGTCAGGATCGAGGCAAAGAAGAACAGAGCAAAGTACAGGGAGATCCTTGATGAAAACCTTCTCCAAAGCGCTCAGGACCTCAGACTGGAGTGAAAGTTCACCTTCTATTAGGATAACGACCCTAAGCACACAGCCAAGACAATGCAGGTGTGGCTTCGGGACAAGTCTCTGAATGTCTTTGAGTGGCCCAGCCAGAGCCTGGACTTGAGCCCGATCAAAAAACTCTGGAGAGACCTGAAAATAGCTGTGCAGCGACACTTCCCATCCAACCTGACAGAGCTTTAGAGGATCTCCAGAGAAGAATGGGAGAAACTCCCCAAATACAGTTGTGCAAAGCTTGTAGCGTCAAATCCAAGAAGACTCGAGGCTCTAATCGCTGCCAAAGGTGCTTCAACAAAGTACTGAGTCAAGGGTCTGAGTACTTATGTAAATATGATATTTCTGTTTTAAATCTTTAATAAATTAACAAAGATGTCTTAAAAAACATGTTTTT
>NC_143039.1:79066114-79091114 GCF_057628025.1 Oncorhynchus mykiss
GGGAGAAAGATGGGAGGGGAGGAGATGGGAGAGAGATGGGAGGCGTGGGGGAGGGGAGAGAGATGGGAGGGGAGGACATGGGAGAGAAATGGGAGGTGTGGGGGATGGGAGAGAGATGGGAGAGAGATGGGAGTCGTGGGGGATGTGAGAGAGATGGTAGGCGTGGGGGATGGGAGAGAGATGGGAGGCGTGGGGGATGGGAGAAAGATGGGAGAGGAGGAGATGGGAGAGAGATGGGAGGCGTGGGGTATGGGAGAGAGATGGGAGGGGAGGACATGGGAGAGAAATGGGAGGCGTGGGGGATGGGAGAGAGATGAGAGGCGTGGGTGATGGGAGAGAGATGGGAGGGGAGGAGATGGGAGAGAAATGGGAGGCGTGGGTGATGGGAGAGAGATGGGAGGCGTGGGGGATGGGAGAGAAATGGGAGGCGTGGGGGATGGAAGAGAGATGGGAGGGGAGGAGATTGGAGAGAGATGGGAGGGGAGGAGATGGAAGAGAGATGGGAGGTGTGGGGGATGGGAGAGAGATGGGAGGCGTGGGGGATGGGAGAGAGATGGGAGGCGTGGGGGATGGGAGAGAGATGGGAGGGGAGGAGATTGGAGATAGATGGGAGGGGATGAGATGGAAGAGAGATGGGAGGTGTGGGGGATGGGAGAGAGATGGTAGGCGTGGGGGATGGGAGAGAAATGGGAGGCGTGGGGGATGGGAGAGAGATGGGAGGGGAGAGAGATGGGAGGGAAGGAGATTGGAGAGAGATGGGAGGTGTGGGGGATGGGAGAGAGATGGGAGGCGTGGGGGATGGGAGAGAGATGGGAGGGGAGGAGATTGGAGAGAGATTGGAGGGGAGGAGATGGAAGAGAGATGGGAGGTGTGGGGGATGGTAGAGAGATGGGAGGCGTGGGGGATGGGAGAGAAATGGGAGGCGTGGGGATGGGAAAGAGATGGGAGGGGAGGAGATTGGAGAGAGATCGGAGGTGTGGGGAATGGGAGAGAGATGGGAGGCTTGGGGAGGGGAGAGAGATGGGAGGCGTGGGGGAGGGGAGAGAGATGGGAGGCGTGGGGGGTGGGAGAGATAATGGAGGGGGATGGGGGAGAGATGGGAGGCGTGGGGAGGGGAGAGAGATGGGAGGCGTGGGGGAGGGGAGAGAGATGGGAGGCGTGGGGGAGGGGAGAGAGATGGGAGCCGTGGCGGGTGGGAGAGATAATGGAGGGAGATGGGGGAGAGATGGGAGGCGTGGGGAGGGGAGAGAGATGGGAGGTGTGTGGGATGGTAGAGAGATGGGAGGCGTGGGGGATGGGAGAGAGATGGGAGAGGAGGAGATTGGAGAGAGATGGGAGGTGTGGGGGATGGGAGAGAGATGGGAGGCGTGGGGAGGGGAGAGAGATGGGAGGCGTGGGGGAGGGGAGAGAGATGGGAGGCGTGGGGGGTGGGAGAGATAATGGAGGGGGATGGGTGAGAGATGGGAGGCGTGGGGAGGGGAGAGAGATGGGAGGCGTGGGGGAGGGGAGAGAGATGGGAGGCATGGGGGATGGGAGAGAGATGGGAGGGGAGGAGTATGGAGAGAGATGGGAGGGAAGGAGATGGAAGAGAGATGGGAGGCGTGGGTGAAGGGAGGGATATGGGAGGCGTGGGGGAGGGGAGAGAGAGAGATGGGAGGCGTGGGGGAGGGGAGAGAGATGGGAGGCTTGGGGGGTTGGAGAGAGATGGGAGGCGTGGGGGATGGGAGAAAGATGGGAGAGGAGGAGATGGGAGAGAGATGGGAGGCGTGGGGTATGGGAGAGAGATGGGAGGGGAGGACATGGGAGAGAAATGGGAGGCGTGGGGGATGGGAGAGAGATGAGAGGCGTGGGTGATGGGAGAGAGATGGGAGGGGAGGAGATGGGAGAGAAATGGGAGGCGTGGGTGATGGGAGAGAGATGGGAGGCGTGGGGGATGGGAGAGAAATGGGAGGCGTGGGGGATGGAAGAGAGATGGGAGGGGAGGAGATTGGAGAGAGATGGGAGGGGAGGAGATGGAAGAGAGATGGGAGGTGTGGGGGATGGGAGAGAGATGGGAGGCGTGGGGGATGGGAGAGAGATGGGAGGCGTGGGGGATGGGAGAGAGATGGGAGGCGTGGGGGAGGGGAGAGAGAGAGATGGGAGGCGTGGGGGAGGGGAGAGAGATGGGAGGCTTGGGGGGTTGGAGAGAGATGGGAGGCGTGGGGGGTTGGAGAGAGATGGGAGGCGTGGGGGGTTGGAGAGAGATGGGAGGCGTGGGTGATGGGAGGGGGATGGGAGGGAAGAGAGATGGCAGGCGTGGGGAATGGGAGATAGATGGGAGGGGGATGAGAGAGAGATGGGAGGGGGATGGGAGAGAGATGGGAGGCGTGGGGGAGGGCAGAGAGATGGGAGGCGTGTGGATGGGAGAGAGATGGGAGGCGTGGGGGTGGGAGAGAGATGGGAGGCGTGGGGGTGGGAGAGAGATGGGAGGCGTGGGGGATGGGAGAAAGTATATGTTGTGTGATGGGGAGATTGTGAAAGCTACCCGATATTGAAAGATGCATTCAAATCAAATCTAATTGAATTGGTCACATACACGTGTTTAGCAGATGTTATTGCAGGTGTAGCGAAATGCTTGTGCTTCTAGCTCCAACAGTGCAGTAATATCTAACTAAATGCTTGTGCTTCTAGCTCCAACAGTGGAGTAATATCTAACTAAATGCTTGTGCTTCTAGCTCCAACAGTGCAGTAATATCTAACTAAATGCTTGTGCTTCTAGCTTCAACAGTGCAGTAATATCTAACTAAATGCTTGTGCTTCTAGCTCCAACAGTGCAGTAATATCTAACTAAATGCTTGTGCTTCTAGCTCCAACAGTGCAGTAATATCTAACTAAATGCTTGTGCTTCTAGCTCCAACAGTGCAGTAATATCTAACTAAATGCTTGTGTTTCTAGCTCCAACAGTGCAGTAGTATCTAACTAAATGCTTGTGCTTCTAGCTCCAACAGTGGAGTAATATCTAACTAAATGCTTGTGCTTCTAGCTCCAACAGTGCAGTAATATCTAACTAAATGCTTGTGCTTCTAGCTCCAACAGTGGAGTAATATCTAACTAAATGCTTGTGCTTCTAGCTCCAACAGTGCAGTAATATCTAACTAAATGCTTGTGCTTCTAGCTCCAACAGTGCAGTAATATCTAACTAAATGCCTGTGCTTCTAGCTCCAACAGTGCAGTAATATCTAACTAATTGATTGTGCTTCTAGCTCCAACAGTGCAGTAATATCTAACTAAATGCTTGTGCTTCTAGCTCCAACAGTGCAGTAGTATCTAACTAAATGCTTGTGCTTCTAGCTCCAACAGTGCAGTAATATCTAACTAAATGCTTGTGCTTCTAGCTCCAACAGTGCAGTAATATCTAACTAAATGCTTGTGCTTCTAGCTCCAACAGTGCAGTAATATGTATAAAAAAATATACATATGAGATGAGTAATGCAAAAATACGGAGACATTATTATAGTGGCTGGTGTTTCATTTCCTTATAAGTGCCTAGTGATTCCTAATCTACGTCTGTAGGCAGCAGCCTCTGATGTGCTAGTGATGGCAGCAGCCTCTGATGTGCTAGTGATGGCTGTTTAACAGTCTGTGGTGTAGTGGTCAGTGATTCCTAATCTACGTCTATAGACAGCAGCCTCTGATGTGCTGGAGATGCTGTTTAACAGGCAGTGGTGCAGTATGGAATACAATACAGTATAGACAGTTGAAGGCAGAAGTTTACATACACCTTAGCCAAATACATTTAAACTCCGTTTTTCAAATTTTCCTGATATTTAATCCCAGTAACAATTCCCTGTTTTAGGTCGGTTAGGATCACCACTTTATTTTAAGAATGTGAAATGTCAGAATAATAGTCGAGAGAATGATTTATTTCATCTTTTATTTCTTTCATCACGTTCCCAGTGCCTTTAAATTGTTTAATTTGGGTCAAACGTTTTGGGTAGCCTTCCACAAACTTCCCACAATAAATTGGGTGAATTTTGGCCCATTCCTCCTGTCATGACGTTGGCCTGGTGGTAGGTTTATGACAGTCATAAATACCTCTTCCCCCCTTTTTCCTCTCTCTACCCTACTGATGTGACATTTGAAAACCCCTTGGTTAACATAGAGATTCTGGTAACATCAGAAGGTGGGGGGAAATGAATTATTCTGGTAATCTGACCAATTGAACATATGCGGAGGTATTTAATGAATATGATGTCAGTTCGGTTGTCATCTGAGACATTCTCATCAATGATAAGATGACATAAACTCTACAGTGTAAAGTCTACACATCAGAGTTATCAGATTCACGTGGAATTGTTTTTCAATTTAAATGTTTGAACATTAAATTATTTGTGATGGGATGAAATGTGATTTAACTTCTAAAATGTGAGAATTGGGTTTTTATGAGTGAATGAGGCCCGACTCAGTGGCCCGCCCACGTGAAGTGTCCTGTATTACCAAATCATGAGAGAGCAAACCACACACAAGTCAGAGTTATCATAAAGTCCATCTTTAATTATATGAGCTCCATCACAACCCTGTGACTCTCAGATCAATTCAGTGTCTATAAATTAATTCTCCGAGAGTGTCAACATAATGGCAACTGAGATCCTTTATAGCAAAGATCCCCCCCCTTAGTCGACATGACAAACCACAGGTCTTTAGGAAAACTGCACAAAGGAAGAATTTTACTTGAGAGAGGAGTATCCCATAGCCAGACAGCATTGGCTATAAATTATCGTTCAGTTTGGTCTCCTAAACAAAGTTCTTATCTCATTCTTGGTACCACTTAGGACCAAAACATTACCTCATCCAATATCAATTGTCAATTCTAGATACTTCCATATCAAATACAACCCTTCCTGGACAAGATCACAGAGAGGAGTGACTGGCACACAGACATTGTGGAGCCACCTAAATGGTTCCCCATTAATCACACCATCCCTTCACATGGTTTAGGAATAGTTTACAGACACATTCACAGATAAGACTAACCTGACCTCTCCCCTCTCTGGTAACTGAGTCCTACCAGAGAAGGGATAACTGCAAGCTGCCAACAGTATCATCCAAAAAGAAGACATCCTAATGACAAATATCTCACATAAGCATTATTATATAAATAAAACATCTTATTTATCAGTGTTACCCAACTAATTCTGATTCTGCTACCACAGAAGAGACATAGGTTGTAAACTATGAAACAAACCCCCTTTTCTCCCTCCACTATATAAGCCCTTGACGCAAATCTAACTTTCTGTTCCGAGGATGTGAGGACGACGGTCCGATGTCAGAATGGTTCAGATAATAACTACAGAACGAAGCCAACATCAGCGTGAGCTTTGGTTGCGAACGGTATGAACTTTGAACTCTTATTCACTACAGAAGTGATACCTCCTAGCCGTTGAGTTGGCAACAGCAGATGCAAACGAGGGTTAGGAAGGAACAGACAGAGTATCCCGTCTATCACTCAACGACGTTACTACAATGTATCCACATGAGACATTCTTCAAAGGACAAAGGACTCGGTTTGGCACCACGGTCTTCCCATCTACCACCAACCTACCGAAGCGCAGCTCAGAGTAAATATTTATTGCATTTTCCTTTTCCAAATGGGCGGTCATTTAGAATGCATAATATACTATATTTACGATGGCACAGCTTCTTCCTTTCCTTTGTGTAACCAGCTGTCATATCTGTTCTGCCCGCTAGGGACGTTTTCCTTTATGACGTAATTTGTAATCAAGGTATAATTCATTCTTTGTATATGTTATTCTGTGTGATTAGTTAGGTATTTAGTAAATAAATAATTAGACCCAATTTTGCATTGCTGATTCAACTTGTTAGCCAGGGTTCGTGCAACCAAGAACTGACAACTTTCAGATGAGATTGAATTAAGGTGACGATTAATGTTAACTGCTATTGATGTAAAATATTACTAGGTCTTTAAGAGTTTATTCGGAAGATAACAGCTCTATAAATATTATTTTGTGGTGCCCCGACTCTCTAGTTAATAACATTTACATGATTAGCTGAATCAGGTAATATTAATTATGGAGAAATTATTTATAGAATAGCATGTCATATCACTTAATCCGGCATAGCCAAAGACACAACACTCCTGACAGAGCTGGTGTAACTGAGTCAGGTTTAAATGCCTCCTTGCTCACACACACTTTTTCAGTTCTGCCCACAAATTTTCTACGGGATTGAGGTCAGGGCGTTGTGATGGTGACTCCAATAATATGACATTGTTTTCCTTAAATAACTTTGACACAAATTTGGAAGTATGCTTGGGGTCATTGCCCATTTGGAAGACCCATTTGCGACCAAGCTTTAAATTACTGACTGATGTCTTGAGATGTTGCTTCAATATATCCACGTAATTTGTGTTCCTCATGATGCCATTTATTTTATGAAGTGCACCAGTCCCTCCTGCAGCAAAGCACCAACACAACATGGTGCTGCCACCCCCGTGCTTCACGGTGTTCTTCGGCTTGCAAGTCTCCCCCTTTTTCTTCCAAACGATCGTCATTATGGCCAAACAGTTCTATTTTTGTTTCATCAGACCAGAGGACATTTCTCCAAAAAGTACGATCTTTGTCCCCATGTGCAGTTGTAAACCGTAGTCTGGCTTTTTTATGGTGGTATTGGAGCAGTGGCTTCTTCCTTGATGAGCGGCCTTTCAGGTTATGTCGATGTAGGACTCGTTTTACTGTGGATATAAATACTTTTGTACCTATTTTCTCCATAAAATCTACATCTTCACAAGGTCCTTTGTTGTTCTGGGATTGATTTGCACTTTTCACGTCAAAGTACGTTCATCTCTAAGAGACAGAATGTGTCTCCTTCCTGAGCGGTATGACGTCTGCGTGGTCCCATGGTGTTTATACTTGCGTACTATTGTTTGGACAGATGAACGTGGTCCCTTCAGGCGTTTGGAAATTGCTCTCAAGGATGAACCAGACTTGTGGAGGTCTACAATTTTTTTTCTGAGGTCTTGGCTGATTTAATTTGATTTTCCCATGATGTCAAGTAAAGATGCACTGAGTTTGAAGGTAGGCCTTGAAATACATCCACAGGTAAACCTCCAATTGACTCAAATTATGTCAATTAGCCTATCAGAAGCTTCTAAAGCCATGACATAATTTTCTGGAATTTTCCAAGCTGTTTAAAGGCACAATCAACTTAGTGTATGTAAACTTCTGACCCACTGGAATTTTGATACAGTGAATTATACGTGAAATAATCAGTCTGTAAACAATTGTTGGCAAAATTACTTGTGTCATGAACAAAGTAGATGTCCTAACCGACTTGCCAAAACTATAGTTTGTTAACAAGAAATGTGTGGAGTGGTTGAAAAACTAGTTTTAATGACTCCAACCTAAGTGAATGTAAATTTCTGACTGCAATATGTAAACACCATTTAAATGTGACTAAAATGCCGTAGAATAGTGTGGAGGTACAGATTATACATATCAGATGAGTAATGCAAGATAAGGAGACATTATTAATTAAAGTGGCCAGTGATCCATTTCTAAAAGGGGCCAGTGATTCCTAATCTATGTCCATAAGGCTTCTGATGTGCTATTGGAGTCTGTTTAACAGTCTGATGGCCTTGAGCTGTTTTTCAGTCTCTCGGTGCCTGCTTTGATGCACCTGTACTGACCTCGCCTTCTGGATGATAGCGGGGTGAACAGGCAGTGAGCCTTGTATTATAGTGTATTATACTGGGCCTTGTATTATACTGTATTATTCTGGGCCTTGTATTATAGTGTATTATACTGGGCCTTGTATTATACTGTATTATTCTGGGCCTTGTATTATACTGTATTATACTGGGCCTTGTATTATACTGTATTATACTGGGCCTTGTATTATACTGTATTATACTGGGCCTTGTATTATACTGTATTATACTGTATTATACTGGGCCTTGTATTCTACTGTATTATAGTGGGCCTTGTATTATACTGTATTATTCTGTATTATACTGTATTATACGGGGCCTTGTATTATAGTGTATTATACTGGGCCTTGTATTATACTGTATTATTCTGGGCCTTGTATTATAGTGTATTATACTGGGCCTTGTATTATACTGTATTATTCTGGGCCTTGTATTATACTGTATTATACTGGGCCTTGTATTATACTGTATTATACTGTATTATACTGGGCCTTGTATTATACTGTATTATACTGGGCCTTGTATTATACTGTATTATACTGTATTATACTGGGCCTTGTATTCTACTGTATTATAGTGGGCCTTGTATTATACTGTATTATTCTGTATTATACTGTATTATACGGGGCCTTGTATTATACTGTATTATACTGTATTATACTGTATTATACTGGGCCTTGTATTCTACTGTATTATACTGGGCCTTGTATTATACTGTATTATACTGTATTCTACTGTATTATACTGGGCCTTGTATTATACTGTATTATACTGGGCCTTGTATTATACTGTATTATACTGGGCCTTGTATTATACTGTATTATACTGTATTATACTGTATTATACTGTATTATACTGTATTATACTGGGAATTGTATTCTACTGTATTATACTGGGCCTTGTATTATACTGCATTATACTGGGCCTTGTATTCTACTGCATTATACTGGGCCTTGTATTCTACTGTATTGTACTGGGCCTTGTATTCTACTGTATTGTACTGGGCCTTGTATTATACTGCATTATACTGGGCCTTGTATTCTACTGTATTGTACTGGGCCTTGTATTCTACTGTATTGTACTGGGCCTTGTATTCTACTGTATTGTACTGGGCCTTGTATTCTACTGTATTGTACTGGGCCTTGTATTATACTGCATTATACTGGGCCTTGTATTCTACTGTATTGTACTGGGCCTTGTATTCTACTGTATTGTACTGGGCCTTGTATTCTACTGTATTATACTGGGCCTTGTATTCTACTGTATTGTACTGGGCCTTGTATTCTACTGTATTGTACTGGGCCTTGTATTATAGTGTATTATACTGGGCCTTGTATTATAGTGTATTATACTGGGCCTTGTATTATACTGTATTATTCTGGGCCTTGTATTATAGTGTATTATACTGGGCCTTGTATTATACTGTATTATACTGTATTATACTGTATTATACTGGGCCTTGTATTCTACTGTATTATTCTGGGCCTTGTATTATACTGTATTATACTGGGCCTTGTATTATACTGTATTATACTGGGCCTTGTATTATACTGTATTATAATGGGCCTTGTATTATAGTGTATTATAATGGGCCTTGTATTATACTGTATTATTCTGGGCCTTGTATTATAGTGTATTATACTGGGCCTTGTAATATACTGTATTATCCTGGGCCTTGTATTATACTGTATTATACTGGGCCTTGTATTATACTGTATTATTCTGGGCCTTGTATTATACTGTATTATACTGGGCCTTGTATTACACTGTATTATACTGGGCCTTGTATTATAGTGTATTATACCGGGCCTTGTATTATAGTGTATTATACTGGGCCTTGTATTATACTGTATTATTCTGGGCCTTGTATTATAGTGTATTATACTGGGCCTTGTATTATACTGTATTATTCTGGGCCTTGTATTATACTGTATTATTCTGGGCCTTGTATTATACTGTATTATTCTGGGCCTTGTATTCTACTGTATTATTCTGGGCCTTGTATTATACTGTATTATTCTGGGCCTTGTATTATACTGTATTATTCTGGGCCTTGTATTATACTGTATTATTCTGGGCCTTGTATTATACTGTATTATACTGGGCCTTGTATTCTACTGTATTATTCTGGGCCTTGTATTATACTGTATTATTCTGGGCCTTGTGTTATACTGTATTATAATGGGCCTTGTATTATACTGTATTATTCTGGGCCTTGTATTATACTGTATTATACTGGGCCTTGTATTATACTGTATTATTCTGGGCCTTGTATTATATGGTCAGACTGTTCACTTACCATTCATTCTGCAGTCTGTATAGTCAGACTGTTCACTTACCATTCACTCTACAGTCTGTATAGTCAGACTGTTCACTTACCATTCATTCTGCAGTCTGTATAGTCAGACTGTTCACTTACCATTCATTCTGCAGTCTGTATAGTCAGACTGTTCACTTACCATTCACTCTACAGTCTGTATAGTCAGACTGTTCACTTACCATTCACTCTACAGTCTGTATGGTCAGACACAACAAGATGTTGGTGTTCTTTCAAAGTGTTTTATAATTCTATGAGTTTGTGTATAGGATTACAGTCTGTATAGTCAGACACAACAAGATGTTGGTGTTCTTTCAAAGCGTTTTATGATTCTATGAGTTTGTGTATAGGACTGTCTGCAAACAGCTGGGTTTGTCTTTTCTTATCACTTTGTGGCCAAAATAAATTGTGTTAACTGCAAAATATGAATCGCTTACTCAGCTATGTAGCTAAATGTAGTCAAAGTCACAGCATTCATATCCAGCTAGCTAAATATACTCATATTGGCAGAGCAAATGTAGGTAGCTAATGCAGGTACCAAAGGTCCTGCACTGCTCATACGTAGATATTGTATTATTCAAAAACATGCAATACCATTAAATACTGTCATACACAAAGACAGTTGGCTGTTACTGCCTGTTACTCTCTCTCTGGTCCCTAAAATCCCCTAGTCTCTAAATTACTGGCTGTTACTCTCTCTGGTCCCTAAAAGCCCCTAGTCTCTATATTACTGGCTGTTACTCTCTCTGGTCCCTAAAAGCCCCTAGTCTCTAAATTACTGCCTGTTACTCTCTCTGGTCCCTAAAAGCCTTTAGTCACTAAATTACTGACTGTTACTCTCTCTGGTACCTAAAAGCCTTTAGTCACTAAATTACTGACTGTTACTCTCTCTGGTCCCTAAAAGCCCCTAGTCTCTATATTACTGCCTGTTACTCTCTCTGGTCCCTAAAAGCCCCTAGTCTCTATATTACTGCCTGTTACTCTCTCTGGTCCCTAAAATCCCCTAGTCTCTAAATTACTGCCTGTTACTCTCTCTGGTCCCTAAAATCCCCTAGTCTCTAAATTACTGCCTGTTACTCTCTCTGGTCCCTAAAAGCCCCTAGTCACTATATTACTGCCTGTTACTCTCTCTGGTCCCTAAAAGCCTTTAGTCACTAAATTACTGCCTGTTACTCTCTCTGGTCCCTAAAAGCCCCTAGTCTCTAAATTACTGCCTGTTACTCTCTCTGGTCCCTAAAAGCCTTTAGTCACTAAATTACTGCCTGTTACTCTCTCTGGTCCCTAAAAGCCTTTAGTCACTAAATTACTGCCTGTTACTCTCTCTGGTCCCTAAAAGCCTTTAGTCACTAAATTACTGACTGTTACTCTCTCTGGTCCCTAAAAGCCTTTAGTCACTAAATTACTGACTGTTACTCTCTCTGGTCCCTAAAAGCCTTTAGTCACTAAATTACTGACTGTTACTCTCTCTGGTCCCTAAAATCCTTTAGTCTCTAAATTACTGCCTGTTACTCTCTCTGGTCCCTAAAAGCCCCTAGTCTCTAAATTACTGCCTGTTACTCTCTCTGGTCCCTAAAATCCTTTAGTCTCTAAATTACTGCCTGTTACTCTCTCTGGTCCCTAAAATCCCCTAGTCTCTAAATTACTGCCTTTTACTCTCTCTGGTCCCTAAAATCCCCTAGTCTCTAAATTACTGCCTTTTACTCTCTCTGGTCCCTAAAAGCCCCTAGTCTCTAAATTACTGCCTGTTACTCTCTCTGGTCCCTAAAATCCCCTAGTCTCTAAATTACTGCCTGTTACTCTCTCTGGTCCCTAAAAGCCCCTAGTCTCTAAATTACTGCCTGTTACTCTCTCTGGTCCCTAAAAGCCTTTAGTCTCTAAATTACTGCCTGTTACTCTCTCTGGTCCCTAAAATCCCCTAGTCTCTAAATTACTGCCTGTTACTCTCTCTGGTCCCTAAAAGCCCCTAGTCTCTAAATTACTGCCTGTTACTCTCTCTGGTCCCTAAAAGCCCTTGTCTCTAAATTACTGCCTGTTACTCTCTCTGGTCCCTAAAAGCCCCTAGTCTCTAAATTACTGCCTGTTACTCTCTCTGGTCCCTAAAAGCCTTTAGTCTCTATATTACTGCCTGTTACTCTCTCTGGTCCCTAAAATCCCCTAGTCTCTATATTACTGCCTGTTACTCTCTCTGGTCCCTAAAAGCCTTTAGTCTCTATATTACTGCCTGTTACTCTCTCTGGTCCCTAAAAGCCCCTAGTCTCTAAATTACTGCCTGTTACTCTCTCTGGTCCCTAAAAGCCCCTAGTCTCTAAATTACTGCCTGTTACTCTCTCTGGTGCCTAAAAGCCTTTAGTCTCTAAATTACTGCCTGTTCCCTAAAAGCCTTCTCTCTGGACTCTCTGGTCCCTAAAAGCCCCTAGACTCTAAATTACTGCCTGTTCCCTAAAAGCCTTCTCTCTGGACTCTCTGGTCCCTAAAAGCCCCTAGACTCTAAATTACTGCCTGTTCCCTAAAAGCCCTATCTCTGGACTCTCTGGTCCCTAAAAGCCCATAGACTCTAAATTACTGCCTGTTACTCTCTCTGGTCCCTAAAATCCCCTAGTCTCTAAATTACTGCCTGTTACTCTCTCTGGTCCCTAAAATCCCCTTGTCTCTAAATTACTGCCTGTTACTCTCTCTGGTCCCTAAAAGCCTTTAGTCTCTAAATTACTGACTGTTACTCTCTCTGGTCCCTAAAAGCCTTTAGTCTCTAAATTACTGACTGTTACTCTCTCTGGTCCCTAAAAGCCCCTAGTCTCTAAATTACTGCCTGTTACTCTCTCTGGTCCCTAAAAGCCCCTAGTCTCTAAATTACTGCCTGTTACTCTCTCTGGTCCCTAAAAGCCCCTAGTCTCTAAATTACTGACTGTTACTCTCTCTGGTCCCTAAAAGCCTTTAGTCACTAAATTACTGCCTGTTACTCTCTCTGGTCCCTAAAAGCTCCTAGTCTCTAAATTACTGCCTGTTACTCTCTCTGGTCCCTAAAAGCCTTTAGTCTCTATATTACTGCCTGTTACTCTCTCTGGTCCCTAAAAGCCTTTAGTCTCTACATTACTTACCTTACCCTTTGGGATGTGGTGACTTTGTGCTACTCAGTTTAACTTTGGTCGGGAATCAATTTGACCACTGTAGTCGACAATGCATATTTTTAACGCATTCACAGAGATAAACATTCAAGGCAAACACTGCAGATGCAGGTTTCACTTGGGAAGTACCTTTTAAATGTTGTGTGTGTTATACACCATGGTTTCTGATTGAATCCCTTTCTCTCTGGGGATAATCCACTGTAACTGTACACCATAGAACCTGTGAGACAGCATTCGGTGATAATACAATTTTTTTTTGTTTTTGTGTGATTTATTATATTGCACCATTCAGTTTCCACAAAACGATATCATGTTATTACTTATAGTACCACAAGAAACTAGAAGCACTGTTCATCGTCTCCTTCAGCTCAGTATAAAGCGGTGTGGATGCGACGAAATGCCACTCGGTTTCTCCAGACTTTTATCTTTTGTGCTACGTTGTGCGGCAGGTAGCCTAGTGGTTAGAGTGTTTGGCCAGTAACCAGCAGGTAGCCTAGTGGTTAGAGTGTTTGGCCAGTAACCAGCAGGTAGCCTAGTGGTTAGAGTGTTGGACCAGTAACCAGCAGGTAGCCTAGTGGTTAGAGTGTTGGGCCAGTAACCAGCAGGTAGCCTAGTGGTTAAAGCGTTGGGCCAGTAACCAGCAGGTAGCCTAGTGGTTAGAGTGTTGGACCAGTAACCAGCAGGTAGCCTAGTGGTTAGAGTGTTGGGCCAGTAACCAGCAGGTAGCCTAGTGGTTAAAGCGTTGGGCCAGTAACCAGCAGGTAGTCTAGGGGTTAGAGTGTTGGGCCAGTAACTAGCAGGTAGCCTAGTGGTTAGAGTGTTGGGCCAGTAACCAGCAGGTAGCCTAGTGGTTAGAGTGTTGGGCCAGTAACCAGCAGGTAGCCTAGTGGTTAGAGTGTTGGACCAGTAACCAGCAGGTAGCCTAGTGGTTAGAGTGTTGGGCCAGTAACCAGCAGGTAGCCTAGTGGTTAGAGTGTTTGGCCAGTAACCAGCAGGTAGCCTAGTGGTTAGAGTGTTGGACCAGTAACCAGCAGGTAGCCTAGTGGTTAGAGTGTTGGGCCAGTAACCAGCAGGTAGCCTAGTGGTTAGAGTGTTGGACCAGTAACCAGCAGGTAGTCTAGGGGTTAGAGTGTTGGGCCAGTAACCAGCAGGTAGCCTAGTGGTTAGAGTGTTGGGCCAGTAACCAGCAGGTAGCCTAGTGGTTAGAGTGTTGGGCCAGTAACCAGCAGGTAGCCTAGTGGTTAGAGTGTTGGACCAGTAACCAGCAGGTAGCCTAGTGGTTAGAGTGTTGGGCCAGTAACCAGCAGGTAGCCTAGTGGTTAGAGTGTTTGGCCAGTAACCAGCAGGTAGCCTAGTGGTTAGAGTGTTGGACCAGTAACCAGCAGGTAGCCTAGTGGTTAGAGTGTTGGGCCAGTAACCAGCAGGTAGCCTAGTGGTTAGAGTGTTGGACCAGTAACCAGCAGGTAGTCTAGGGGTTAGAGTGTTTGGCCAGTAACCAGCAGGTAGCCTAGTGGTTAGAGTGTTGGGCCAGTAACCAGCAGGTAGCCTAGTGGTTAGAATGTTGGGCCAGTAACCAGCAGGTAGTCTAGTGGTTAGAGTGTTGGGCCAGTAACTGAAAGGTTGCTGGATTGATGGCCCGTAGGCCATCATTGTACAGTAAATAATAATGTGTTCTTAACTGACTTGCCTAGTTAAATAAAGTTTACAAACATGAAAAACGTTGTTTTCCACAATTACATGGTGTAGCCAGCCAAGTAGAAAAAGAGGCCAGCAAGGCTCCACCTGTAACGATTCTCATCCTCGTCTGATGAGGAATATGAACGATCGGACCAAAATGCAGCGTCGTACGTGTCCACGTTAACTTTATTAATCTGAACACAAAATAACAAAGGCGAAACAACGAAAAAAACGAAACAGTCCTATCAGGTGACAAAACACAAAACATGAAACAATTACCCACAAACACAGGTGGGAACAGGCTGCCTAAGTATGGTTCTCAATCAGAGACAACCATCGACAGCTGCCTCTGATTGGGAACCATACCAGGCCGAACACAGAAATACAAAACATAGAACAAAACATAGAATGCCCTCCCCCATCTCACGCCCTGACCAACCAAAAATATAAAAAAAGGAACTAAGGTCAGAAAGTGACACCACCGGGCTTGGTCGGTAATTAAGATATTTTTTTTTACCAAACAAGCTCTATTTTATTGGCTTCTGGCACATTCTAATGCTAGATTGTATTTTCAACCAGCAACTATCAGGAACTCACACAGATCATCCCCCCCCCCCCCCCCCCCACACACACACACACACAATTTGACAGTGTTAGTTCTGTCAGCTGTTGTACCCTGCATAAATGTATCTTCTTCCTTCACTGAGCCTTTATAACGAGTCCTGTAAGAGCATGCAGGCTCTTCCATTTTTTATTAGAATTGTTCAATGTAGACGTTTACAAGAATCAGCGGCTCGTATGTCTATGTGTCTATGTGTGGAGGCCTGGAGATGCCGAACGTGTTTCTGTAAAATTAACGGTCCATTTCTGTGAGACTGGGAGGCTTTTGCATGACAATAACCAGCTGACAAAATGCCATGACCACCACAGCCCAATTATGTTGTTATGGTTATTATCTGTGGTTGGTTCACTGGGGATTTGGAAAAGCCAATCTGTCCATACGTTAAGAAATCACTCGCAATGTGCTTTCGTAAAGACATTGATATTTTCTTGACAGGCTTTCTTTTGAGGTCAAGAGAAGGCGAGAGAAGTAGAGGGAGAAAGAAAAAGAGAGGTATTCAGAGAGAAGTAGAGGGAGAAAGAAAGAGAGAGGTATTCAGAGAGAAGTAGAGGGAGAAAGAGAGAGAGTGGTAGACAGAGAGAAATAGAGAGAGAAATAGGTATTCAGGGAGAAGTAGAGAGGGAGATATAGAGAGATTTAACAACAGAAAGGTGGATATAGAAAGAGATCAGTAGTCCCCTCTCTGCGGTATTGTTTGGTGTTCAGTGTGAGAGCTGTGGGATTGATACCCCTGTCATTTCCCCCACTGAAACCCAGTGTAATTGTCAACAGTCTCTCTCTCTCTCTCTCTCTCTCTGCGTATTGTAGCTATCTGTCACCTTGTGAGTTTGTCTACACTGCTGCCTCTGAAAACAATACATTCGAAATCCATAAAAACCTCTCGGTGCAACCATCCCTTTAACGGGATAATTGTCATCAACATCCGCTGAATTGCAGAGCGCCAAATTTGAATTAAATTACTAAAAATATTACATTTTCATGAAACCACAAGTGCAATACAGCAAAACACAGCTTGTTGTTAATCCACCTGGCGTGTCAGATTTCAATAAAGTTTTTGGCGAAAGCATAATAAGCGTCTATGTAAGAACATCTCTCTCAGTAGACAAAATATTACAAACACTAACAGCCAAGTAGATTGGTCACAAAAGTCAGGAAAGCAATAAATTAAAGATTATTTTAAATCCAAAATACCTCCGTTTGTGTGGCGCGTTATGTTCAGAAATCCACAGGCTCGAGCGGGCACGACATCGCAGACGAAATTCCAAATAGTATCCGTAAAGTTCGTAGAAAGATGTTAAATGTTTTTTTATAATCAATCCTCAGGTTGTTTTTACAATATATAATCGATAATATGTCAACCAGAATGTAGCGTCTTCAATAGTAGAGAGAAAGAAAATGGCTGTTGCGCATAAAAAACTCTGCTGGCACCCAGCCATCCACTGACCCGATGGGTTCTTTCTCGCTAATTTTTCAAAATAAAAGCCTGAAACTATGTCTAAAGACTGTTCATAGCTTGAGGAAGCCATAGGAAAAGGAATCTGGTGATATCCATTTTAAATGGAGCGAAGGAAGGCTATGGAACATGGAGCTTTCAAAATAGAAGCCACTTCCTTGTTTGATTTTCCTCAGGTTTTCGCCTGCAAAGTTCTGTTATACTCACAGACAATATTTTGACAGTTATGGAAGCTTTAGAGTGTTTTCTATCCTAAGCTGTCAATTATATGCATATTCTAGATTCTGGGCATGAGAAATAGGCAGTTTCATTTTGGGTACGTTTTTCATCCAAAAACCTAAATACTGCCCCCTAAGTCTCAATTAAGAGGCCTAACTCTATGACGAACTATACAAAAATAATTCCCATCAAAATCTGTCAGGGGATAGGCGACCCGCTAGCGGGACAAGTTCTGGTGAAACTGGAGGGCACGCCATTCAAATAAATAATCATACATTTTATGGATATTAAACATTTAGGTACATGTAAGTGTCTTATATCGAACTGGTCGGTAGACCAGTCGTGATGGATCGGCGGTACTCCGTGTCGAATTGAAGGGTCCAGGCCAACTGTCAAAATATGTATTGTAGCCCTAGAATTAGCTGGTATATGGGCCTAGCTCAAGATAAACTTGTTGTAAATCCAGCCACAGTGTCCGATTTCAAAAAAAGCTTTACGACGAAAGCACACCAAACGATTATGGTCAGTACCTAGTCACAGAAAACACAGCCATTTTTCCAGCCAAAGAGAGGAGTCACAAAAAGCAGAAATAGAGATTAAAATGAATCACTAACCTTTGATGATCTTCATCAGATGACACTCATAGGACTTCATGTTACACAATACATGTATGTTTTGTTCGATAAAGTTCATATTTATATTAAACAATCTCAGTTTACATTGGCGCCTTATTGTTCAGTAGTTCTAAAACATGCGGTGATTTTGCAGAGAGCCACAACAATTTACAGAAACACTCATAATAAACATTGCTAAAAGATACAACTATTATACATGGAATTTTAGCTCCACTTCTCCTTAATGCAACCGCTGTGTCAGATTTCAAAAAAAGCTTTACCGAAAAAGCACACCATGCAATAACCTGAGTACAGCGCTCAGACAACAAATCAAGCCATACAGATATCCACCATGTCGTGGAGTCAACAGAAGTCAGAAATAGCATTATAAATATTCACTTACCTTTGATGAGCTTCATCAGAATGCACTCCCAGGAATCCCAGTTCCACAATAAATGATTGATTTTGTTCGATAAAGTCCATCATTTATGTAGAAAATAGCTCATTTTTGTTTGCGCGTTTAGCCCAGTAATCCAAATTCATGAGGCGCGAGCAGACGAAAAAGTCAAAAAGTTCCGTTACAGGTCGTAGAAACATGTCAAACGAAGTATAGAATCCATCTTTAGGATGTTTTTATCATAAATCTTCAATAATGTTTCAACCGGAGAATTCCTTTGTCTGTAGAAATGCAATGGAACAGAGCTCGCTCTCACGTGAACGAGCTAGACTGAACTCGTGGCTCTCTGGCAGACCTCTGACTCATTCAGCTCTCATTCCCCCCTCCTTCACAGTAGAAGCATCAAAAAAAGGTTCTGAAGACTGTTGACATCTAGTGGAAGCCTTAGGAAGTGCAATATGACCCTATAGACACTGTATATTCGACAGGCAATGACTTGAAAAACTACAAACCTCAGATTTCCCACTTCCTGGTTGGATTTTTCTCAGGTTTTCACCTGCCATATGAGTTCTGTTATACTCACAGACATCATTCAAACAGTTTTAGAAACTTCAGAGTGTTTTCTATCCAATACTAACTACTAATATGCAATAATTAGCAGCTGGGCCTGAGTAGCAGGCAGTTTACTCTGGGCACCTTATTCATCCTAACTACTCAATACTGCCCCCCAACCATACGAAGCTGGCCTCCTGATGGAGGTTCTGGTTATAAGGAATAAAAAATGGCAGCGCCGTACCACATTGGGTGAGGCGGGTGTATTTATATGAAGTATATTTTAAGTTTTGAGAGAATGCAAATGCATTCTTTATCAGCTTCATAAAAGCTGTCTTTCAACCACACAAAATATGCTTCCAAGCCAAACTGATATCTTATCAGAAAACGTGGGATTTCAAGAGCTTTCTGTTTCCTTACAATTGGTCAAACTCATAGAGAAAATGTTTCCCGTTTACGATTTTCGTTATTGCATTTTCTCCCCCCCCCCCCTCCCCCAGTAACTACAAGAAGCAGAGATGACAGAGAAAACTTTTCCCATGTCAACTAGACAGAGTTTTAATCATTGATGACATCAGTCATAAAGAAGCATTGCTCACAGAGAACTCTAGAACTCTAGAACTCTAGAACTCTAGAACCGATGTGAAATAAAAAGAAAACATTTAAATTTTTCTGGTGACTATTTACTTACTTACTTCTAGGACAACATATAACGACAGAAGAAAAGCTGCATGTATCTAATTATAGACAAGTTGACTAATAAATAACAATTATAAACAGAATCTTGTCAAAAAATCCACCGTCTCCTACAGCTCATTTTCTATATCTGCCCGATGGTTGCGGGATGGTTGCGGGATGGTTGCGGGATGGGTTATTAGCAGTTGCGGGCGGGTTAACAAACATCACGAAAACACACACACACACACACACACGCACACACACACACACACACACACACACTCTCTCGCTCCATCTCTGTGATGCAGAGCTTTAGGATGAGCTGATCCATCCCTCTGGCTAGGCAGGAGGATTGTGGTGTTATCTGATCTCACTGTCAATGTCACACTAGATATTTGTGACCGCAGCAGGCAAAGGTAATAGAAACTGCTAGAAGTACCTCCCTCTATCCCCCTCCCTCGCCGTGAGCACTGCACCCCTAATCTCTCTTCACATTTCATTGGACTGACTCTTCCTACCTTCTACCTGTTTTCATCTCCCTTTTCGAAAACTCACAATTGGCATTGTCTGTTCTTAACTGACTTACATAAAGGTAAAGGTTAAGGTTAAATAAAGGTTAAGTAAAAATATACAAAATGTCCCCCGGCTGAAATAATGGTTGAATAAAGGTTACATAACAAACTTGTGCATGTTGTTGTCTTAATCTCACCACCTTTCTCCTTCCTTATTTTCTTCCTCTCTCTCTCTCTCTCTCTCTCTCTCTCTCTCTCTCTCTCTCTCTCTCTCTCTCTCTCTCTCTCTGTCTCTCTGTCTCTCTCTCTCTCTGTCTCTCTCTCTCTCAATTCAATTCAATTCAAGGGCTTTATTGGCATGGGAAACATGTGTTAACATTGCCAAAGCAAGTGAGGTAGATAATATATGAAGTAGATAAGTAGTATAGTAGTATAAGGTAGATAAAATAAATAAGCATAAATATGGGTTGTATTTACAATGGTGTTTGTTCTTCACTTAGTTGCCCTTTTCTCGTGGCAACAGGTCACAAATCTTGCTGCTGTGATGCCACACTGTGGAATTTTACCCAGTAGATATGGGAGTTTATCTCTCTCTCTCTCTCTCTCTCTGTCTTTCTCTCTCTTTCTCGCTCTCTCTCTCTCTCTCTCCCTCTCTGTCTCTCTCCCTCTCTCTGTCTCTCTCCCTCTCCCTCTCTCTCTCTCTGTCTCTCTCTCTCGCTCTCTCTCTCTCTCTCTCTCTCTCTCTCTCTCTGTCTCTGTTCTTCCCGCTCTCTCTCTCTCTCTCTCTCTCTCTCTCTCTCTCTCTCTCTCTCTCTCTCTTGCCTAATCTCTCTTTCTCTGGGGTACTCTGAGGGATTGCTGTCCCGCTGGAGTACAGCACAGCATCCATCTATTCATCAAAGTGTCACAGCGCTCCACTGCAGACCACCATCCTGCCCCGCTGCAAAACAACCACTCAGAGAAAAACAAACACACACACACACACACACACACACACACACTACACACACACACACTACACACACACACACACACACTACACACACACACACACACTACACACACACACAGGTGTGCAGTGGCCCGGCAGTCTAGCTCTAAGGTCACACCTCTCCCTTTGTGTCTGTTTGGTTGTGTGTGTACCGGAGACGGGTAGTGCCAACCAGACACTAACATCTGCGCTCAGGGGTCGGCAGCGGGCAGAGCCGTCTCTGCTGTTCTGCTAGAGCAGTCGTGTGTGTAGTGTGTGTGTGTGTGTGTGTACGTGCATCATTTGTAGTTTGTGTGTGTTGATGAGGTTGTACTTCTATTACAGTATATTGGATGACTCATATTCATTTTCACCCAGTTCAATATAACATTGAGTAACAGCTGCTGTGTGTGTTAACATCTATATAACTAAACGATATATAAGGTAACATCCTATATATCCTATAATAACTAAATGATATATAAGGTAACATCCTATATAACTAAATGATATATAAGGTAACATCCTATATAACTAAATGATATATAAGGTAACATCCTATATAACTAAATGATATAAAAGGTAACATCCTATATAACTAAATGATATATAAGGTAACATCCTATATAACTAAATGATATATAAGGTAACATCCTATAATAACTAAATGATATATAAGGTAACATCCTATATAACTAAATGATATAAAAGGTAACATCCTATATAACTAAATGATATAAAAGGTAACATCCTATATAACTAAATGATATAAAAGGTAACATCCTATATAACTAAATGATATATAAGGTAACTTCCCATATAACTATATTATATACTGTATATGGTAACATTCTACAGAACTAAATGATACAGTTGAAGTTGGAAGTTTACATACACTTTAGCCAAGTACATTTAAACTCAGTTTTTCACAATTCCTGACATTTAATCCCAGTAAAAATTCCCTATTTTAGGTCAGTTAGGATCAACACCTTATTTTAAGAATGTGAAATGTGAAATGTCAGAATAAAAGTAGAGAGAATTATTTATTTCATAAATTGTTTAACTTGGGTCAAACGTTTCTGGTAGCCTTCCACAAGCTTCCAACAATAAATTGGGTGAATTTTGGCCCATTCCTCCAGACAGAGCAGGAGTAACTGAGTCAGGTTTAAAGGCCTCCTTGCTCACACACACTTTTTCAGCTCTGCCCACAAATGTTCTATGGGATTGAGGTCAGGACTTTGTGATGGTCACTCCAATACCTTGACTTTGATGTCCTTAAGTACTTTTGCCACAACTTTGGAAGCATGCTTGGGGTCATTGTCCATTTGGAAGACCCATTTGCGACCAAGCTTTAACTGACGTCATGAGATGTTGCTTCAATATATCCACATACTTTTCCTGCCTCATGATGCCATCTATTTTATGAAGTGCACCAGTCCCTCCTGCAGCAAAGCACCCCCACAACATGATGCTGCCACCCCCGTGTTTCACGGTTGGGATGGTGTTCTTCGGCTTGCAAGCCTCCCCCTTTTTCCTCCAAACATAAAGCTGGTCATTATGGCCAAACAGTTCTATTTAAGTTTCATCAGACCAGAGGACATTTCTCCAAAAAGTACGATCTTTGTCCCCATGTGCAATTGCAAACCGTAGTCTGGCTTTTTAATGGTGGTTTTGGAGCAGTGACTTCTTCCTTGCTGAGCGGCCTTTCAGGTTATGTTGATATAGGACTAGTTTTACTGTGGATATAGATACTTTTGTACCTGTTTCCTCCAGCATCTTCACAAGGTCCTTTGCTGTTGTTCTGGGATTGATCTGTACTTTTCGCACCAAAGTACATTCATCTCTAGGAGACAGAACGCTTCTCCTTCCTGAGTGGTATGACGGCTGCGTGGTCCCATGATGTTTATACTTGCGTACTATTGTCTGTACAGATGAACGTGGTACCTTCGGGCATTTGGAAATTACTCCCAAGGATGAACCAGACTTGTGGACGGCTACAATTTTTACTCTGAGGTCTTGGCTGATTTCTTTAGATTTTCCCATGATGTCAAGCAAAGAGGCAGTGAGTTTGAAGGTAGGACTTGAAATACATCCACAGGTACACCTCCAATTGACTCAAATGACGTCAATTAGCCTATCAGAAGCATCTAAAGCCATGACATAGTTTTCTGGAATTTTCCAAGATGTTTAAAGGCACCGTCAACTTAGTGTATGTAAACTTGAAATTATACAATGAATAATAAGTGAAATAATCTGTCTGTAAACAATTGTTGGCAAAATTGCGTCATGCACAAAGTAGATGTCCTAACCAAATTGCCACAAAACTATAGTTTGTTAACAAGAACATTTGTTGAGTAGTTGGAAAACTAGTTTTAATGACTCCAACCTAAGTGTATGTAAACTTCTGACTTCAATTGTATATACATCCTTTATAATTGAATGATAAATGCTGAACAAAAAAATTAACTCAACTGTAACGTGCTTCCAGATCACACTCTCAAAAACCAAGATCCGCTGGGTTTCTGGGTGAGGGTTGGGTTGGGTTTCCTGTGATTTAATCCTCCCGTGTTTGATAGTTTCTGCCTGCCTCTCTAACAATGCCTTTTGCCTATTCCCTGCCTGTACTTTAGCTTGTTGGATTTCCTGTTATCTTCCTATTGGTTGATCTCCCAGACTACGTTACCAGCCTTTTCCCTGTCTGTACTGTTGCCCTTTTTAACTCCCTGTGAATTACCTTCTGCCTGCCCCTGGACCCAGCTACCTGCCTCCTCCTGTGTATGACCTTCTGCCTGCCCCTGGACCCATCTACCTGCCTCCTCCTGTGTGTGACCTTCTGCCTACCCCTGGACCCAGCTACCTGCCTCCTCCTGTGTGTGACCTTCTGCCTGCCCTGGACCCAGCTACCTGCCTCCTCCTGTGTGTGACCTTCTGCCTGCCCCTGGACCCAGCTACCTGTCTCCTCCTGTGTGTGACCTTCTGCCTACCCCTGGACCCAGCTACCTGCCTCCTCCTGTGTATGACCTTCTGCCTGCCCCTGGACCCAGCTACCTGCCTCCACCTGTGTATGACCTTCTGCCTGCCCCTGGACCCAGCTACCTGCCTCCTCCTGTGTATGACCTTCTGCCTGCCCCTGGACCCAGCTACCTGCCTCCTCCTGTGTATGACCTTCTGCCTGCCCCTGGACCCAGCTACCTGCCTCCTCCTGTGTATGACCTTCTGCCTGCCCCTGGACCCATCTACCTGCCTCCTCCTGTGTGTGACCTTCTGCCTTCCCCTGCACCCAGCCTCCAGCCTCCTCCTGTGTGTGCCCTTCTGCCTGCCCCTGGACCCAGCTACATGCCTCCTCCTGTGTGTGACCTTCTGCCTGCCCCTGGACCCAGCTACTTGCCTCCTCCTGTGTATGACCTTCTGCCTGCCCCTGGACCCATCTACCTGCCTCCTCCTGTGTGTGACCTTCTGCCTTCCCCTGGACCCAGCCTCCAGCCTCCTCCTGTGTGTGCCCTTCTGCCTGCCCCTGTACCCAGCTACATGCCTCCTCCTGTGTGTGACCTTCTGCCTGCCCCTGGACCCAGCTACCTGCCTCCTCCTGCGGTCCTCTCAAAAAACACCTGCTGAGCCCTGCGCTTAAAACTATCTCTCTGTCTCCCCTCGTGTTCATTACAGATAGGTTTAGGGTACTACATGATTCTATAATGTTCCCTATACCCATCATGAGGTTGCTACAACCAAGCATATGAATTACATGTTATAACAAAGGTGCACGCATGATGAGAGAAACAAATGTGAGTATTCAAGGTGACAATAAGGGATAAATACTTCCCGAAAATCTACCAAGTCTCAATACTGGGAATAATTAATGTTCATCCTGAGTGTCCCGGGAAATTACGCAAACATTGTAAGTGCTCATTTGAAGTGTTTTAAAACCAAGATATGGTCACTACGCCAGCATGCTCCCAAAACAAGATTGTCGCCACATTGCTGTCTTGGATCACTATGTAAAGATTCCACAGCAGATATCTAGTAATGTTATAGTATCTTTGATTGCCAATTACAAATCAAATCAAATGTATTTATATAGCCCTTCGTACATCAGCTGATATCTCAAAGTGCTGTACAGAAACCCAGCCTAAAACCCCAAACAGCAAGCAATGCAGGTGTAGAA
>NC_143039.1:79096114-79098614 GCF_057628025.1 Oncorhynchus mykiss
TAACCTTAACCTTTACCCTTAGCTCACCCCAACCTTAACCTTTACCTAACCTTAAACTTAATCTTTACCCTTACCTAACCTTAACCTTAACCTTTACCCTTACCTAACCTTAACCTTAACCTTAACCTTAATCTTAACCTTACCTAACCTTAACCTTAACCTTTACCCGTATCT
Organism: Oncorhynchus mykiss; assembly: GCF_057628025.1. Classification (NCBI taxonomy): domain Eukaryota; kingdom Metazoa; phylum Chordata; class Actinopteri; order Salmoniformes; family Salmonidae; genus Oncorhynchus; species Oncorhynchus mykiss. Next base: position 79,096,289 of record NC_143039.1, read on the forward strand.
AACCTTAGCCTTTACCCTTACCTAACCCCAACCTTAACCTTAACCTTAACCTTTACCCTAACCTTAACCTTTACCCTAACCCTAACCTTAACCTTAACCTTAACCTTTACCCTTACCTAACCTTAACATTAACCTTTACCTTTGCGTTAACCTTAACCTTTACCCTAACCCTAACCTTAACCTTAACCTTAACCTTTACCTTTACACTTACCTAACCTTAACCCTAACCTTAACCTTAACCTTAACCTTTACCTTTACCTTAAGGTTAAGGTTAAGGTTAACCTTTACCCTAACCTTAACCTTAACCTTTACCCTTACCTAACCTTAACCTTAACCTTTACCCTTACCTAACCTTACCCTTACCTAACCTTAACTTTAACCCTTACTTTTTTCTATTTCAACTTCAATGGAGTAGACATCCTAAAGAAGTCAGATAGCAAGGACCTCTTACTATGTGTGTTTTGTATTGTAGCTTTCTAAAGTGATATTTATCCTGGGAGAGTAGAGGCAGAGTTCCTCTGTCCAGTGTGTGTGTTCTTTTTGCCCATCTTAATCATTCATTTTTATTGTCCAGTTTGAGATACGGCTTTTTATTTGCAACTCTGCCTAGAAGGCCAGCATCCTGAAGTCGCCTCTTCACTGTTAACGCTGAGACTGGACAGAGGAACTCTGCCTAGAAGGCCAGCATCCTGAAGTCGCCTCTTCACTGTCGTCGTTGAGACTGGACAGAGGAACTCTGCCTAGAAGGCCAGCATCCTGAAGTCGCCTCTTCACTGTTGACGTTGAGACTGGACAGAGGAACTCTGCCTAGAAGGCCAGCATCCTGAAGTCGCCTCTTCACTGTCAACGCTGAGACTGGACAGAGGAACTCTGCCTAGAAGGCCAGCATCCTGAAGTCGCCTCTTCACTCTCGACGTTGAGACTGGACAGAGGAACTCTGCCTAGAAGGCCAGCATCCTGAAGTCGCCTCTTCACTGTCGACGTTGAGACTGGACAGAGGATCTCTGCCTAGAAGGCCAGCATCCTTAAGTCGCCTCTTCACTGTTGACGTTGAGACTGGACAGAGGAACTCTGCCTAGAAGGCCAGCATCCTGAAGTCGCCTCTTCACTGTTGACGTTGAGAATGGACAGAGGAACTCTGCCTAGAAGGCCAGCATCCTGAAGTCGCCTCTTCACTGTTGACTTTGAGACTGGACAGAGGAACTCTGCCTAGAAGGCCAGCATCCTGAAGTCGCCTCTTCACTGTTGACTTTGAGACTGGACAGAGGAACTCTGCCTAGAAGGCCAGCATCCTGAAGTTGCCTCTTCACTGTTGACTTTTAGACTGGACAGAGGAACTCTGCCTAGAAGGCCAGCATCCTGAAGTCGCCTCTTCACTGTTGACATTGAGACTGGACAGAGGAACTCTGCCTAGAAGGCCAGCATCCTGAAGTCGCCTCTTCACTGTTGACGTTGAGACTGGACAGAGGAACTCTGCTTAGAAGGCCAGCATCCCGGAGTCGCTTCTTCACTGTTAACGCTGAGACTGGACAGAGGAACTCTGCCTAGAAGGCCAGCATCCCGGAGTCGCTTCTTCACTGTTAACGCTGAGACTGGACAGAGGAACTCTGCCTAGAAGGCCAGCATCCCGGAGTCGCTTCTTCACTGTTAACGCTGAGACTGGACAGAGAAACTCTGCCTAGAAGGCCAGCATCCTGAAGTCGCCTCTTCACTGTTGACTTTGAGACTGGACAGAGGAACTCTGCCTAGAAGGCCAGCATCCTGAAGTTGCCTCTTCACTGTTGACTTTTAGACTGGACAGAGGAACTCTGCCTAGAAGGCCAGCATCCTGAAGTCGCCTCTTCACTGTTGACATTGAGACTGGACAGAGGAACTCTGCCTAGAAGGCCAGCATCCTGAAGTCGCCTCTTCACTGTTGACGTTGAGACTGGACAGAGGAACTCTGCTTAGAAGGCCAGCATCCCGGAGTCGCTTCTTCACTGTTAACGCTGAGACTGGACAGAGGAACTCTGCCTAGAAGGCCAGCATCCCGGAGTCGCTTCTTCACTGTTAACGCTGAGACTGGACAGAGGAACTCTGCCTAGAAGGCCAGCATCCCGGAGTCGCTTCTTCACTGTTAACGCTGAGACTGGACAGAGGAACTCTGCCTAGAAGGCCAGCATCCTGAAGTCGCCTCTTCACTGTTGACGTTGAGACTGGACAGAGGAACTCTGCCTAGAAGGACAGCATCCTGAAGTCGCCTCTTCACTGTTGACTTTTAGACTGGACAGAGGAACTCTGCCTAGAAGGCCAGCATCCTGAACTCGCCTCTTCACTGTTGACTTTG
>NC_143039.1:79106114-79126114 GCF_057628025.1 Oncorhynchus mykiss
ATTTTCTCCTTCTCTTCATCCCTTTTTCCCTCTCCCCCCTCTCTCCCCCCCCCTCCCAACAGCTCAGAACTGCAGTTATTCTCTCCAGAGCCCCAACGGTACGATAGAGAGCCCTGGCTACCCGTACGGTTACCCCAACTATGCCAACTGTACGTGGGTGATCCTGGCAGCAGAACACAACAGGATACAGCTGGTGTTCCAAGGTTTCGCTCTAGAGGAAGACTTTGACATGCTGTCTGTCTACGACGGTCCGCCCAGCCCGGGGAACCTTAGGACCAGGTCAGAATGATGAACATGAATGATTTGGGATAACACTGTTGGGCTTAATATAGACAGGAGTTTTCCTTGGCCAGGTGGATTAATGTCTTCCTGATGCATTGAGTTGGCACTAGTATCTGCAATGTGAGTTGATTTAACAAAGTGATGATTCATCATATCTCCCAGTGAGGTCAGTGTTCAGAGTAGGGAACTAGAGATTAGACTGGCCCTTTGGATTAGCACTAACATCAGTCTGCAGTGGGAAGTAGCACTAACATCAGTCTGCAGTGGGCAGTAACACTAACATCAGTCTGCAGTGGGCACTAACATCAGTCTGCAGTGGGCAGTAGCACTAACATCAGTCTGCAGTGGGCACTAACATCAGTCTGCAGTGGGCAGTAACACTAACATCAGTCTGCAGTGGGCACTAACATCAGTCTGCAGTGGGCAGTAGCACTAACATCAGTCTGCAGTGGGCACTAACATCAGTCTGCAGTGGGCAGTAGCACTAACGTCATTCTGCAGTGGGCAGTAACACTAACATCAGTCTGCAGTGGCCACTAACATCAGTCTGCTGTGGGCAGTAGAACTAACATCAGTCTGCAGTGGGCAGTAACACTAACATCAGTCTGCAGTGGGAAGTAGCACTAACATCAGTCTGCAGTGGGCAGTAGCACTAACATCAGTCTGCAGTGGGCAGTAACACTAACATCAGTCTGCAGTGGGCAGTAGCACTAACATCAGTCTGCAGTGGGAAGTAGCACTAACATCAGTCTGCAGTGGGCAGTAGCACTAACATCAGTCTGCAGTGGGCAGTAACACTAACATCAGTCTGCAGTGGGCAGTAGCACTAACATCAGTCTGCAGTGGGCAGTAGCACTAACATCAGTCTGCAGTGGGCAGTAGCACTAACATCAGTCTGCAGTGGGCAGTAGCACTAACATCAGTCTGCAGTGGGCACTAACATCAGACTGCAGTGGGCAGTAGCACTAACATCAGTCTGCAGTGGGCACTAACATCAGTCTGCAGTAGGCAGTAGCACTAACATCAGTCTGCAGTGGGCAGTAACACTAACATCAGTCTGCAGTGGGCAGTAGCACTAACATCAGTCTGCAGTGGGCACTAACATCAGACTGCAGTGGGCAGTAGCACTAACATCAGTCTGCAGTGGGCACTAACATCAGTCTGCAGTAGGCAGTAGCACTAACATCAGTCTGCAGTGGCCACTAACATCAGTCTGCTGTGGGCAGTAGAACTAACATCAGTCTGCAGTGGGCAGTAACACTAACATCAGTCTGCAGTGGGAAGTAGCACTAACATCAGTCTGCAGTGGGCAGTAGCACTAACATCAGTCTGCAGTGGGCAGTAACACTAACATCAGTCTGCAGTGGGCAGTAGCACTAACATCAGTGTGCAGTGGGCAGTAACACTAACATCAGTCTGCAGTGGGCAGTAGCACTAACATCAGACTGCAGTGGGCAGTAGCACTAACATCAGTCTGCAGTGGGCAGTAGCACTAACATCAGTCTGCAGTGGGCAGTAGCACTAACATCAGTCTGCAGTGGGCACTAACATCAGTCTGCAGTGGGCAGTAGCACTAACATCAGTCTGCAGTGGGCACTAACATCAGTCTGCAGTGGGCAGTAGCACTAACATCAGTCTGCAGTAGGCAGTAGCACTAACAGCAGTCTGCAGTGGGCAGTAGCACTAAGTGCTATAGAGTATTGCCCCAGACTGTAAAAAGGGTCCATTCGGAGTCAGGGAGGGTTTGAAAGCTGGAGGGAATCAATGTATTGGAGCGTCTGTGTTGTTGATTTACAGTACACGTGGACCAGTCAGAATAGGGATTAAAGGTTCTGTCTCCACATCCTCTCTCTCATAGCTACTCAATTGCTGAGCACTTCAATTGGGATGGTGTGGCACGACCTCAGAGGTTTTTTTTAGAAATATGCTATGTAAGCCTATATAGAGAGAGAGAGAGAGAGAGGCCTCATCTTAACACAGGACTTCCTTTACCAAAGCCTTTCTAGCTGTTGGCAGCCGTGACATTGTACTGGCTGTTCTTTAAATGCACACAGGAACGCCGTACACACATTAGAGGCTCTGTGGTCACCAAACGTAGATAGAGAGGAGGTTTTTATCTTTCATTTTTTCTCTTTGTTTCTGATCCCCCCCCCTCTGTGGCATGCCAGTCTCTTTCTCTTTCTCTTTCTTTCTTTCTCTCTCTCAATTCAATTCAATTCAAGGGCTTTATTGGCATGGGAAACATGTGTTAACATTACCAAAGCAAGTGAGGTAGATAATATATGAAGTGAAAATATAAAGTGAAATAAACAATACAAATTAACAGTAAACATTACACATACAGAAGTTTCAAAACAGTAAAGACATTACAAATGTCATATTATATATATATATATATACAGTGTTTTAACAATGTACAAATGGTTAAAGGACACAAGATAAAATAAATAAGCATAAATATGGGTTGTATTTACAATGGTGTGTGTTCTTCACTGGTTGCCCTTTTCTCGTGGCAACAGGTCACAAATCTTGCTGCTGGGATGGCACACTGTGGAATTTCACCCAGTAGATATGGGAGTTTATCAAAATTGGATTTGTTTTTGAATTCTTTGTGGATCTGTGTAATCTGAGGGAAATATGTCTCTCTATTATGGTCATACATTGGGCAGGAGGTTAGGAAGTGCAGCTCAGTTTCCACCTCATTTTGTGGGCAGTGAGCACATAGCCTGTCTTCTCTTGAGAGCCATGTCTGCCTACGGTGGCCTTTCTCAATAGCAAGGCTATGCTCACTGAGTCTGTGCATAGTCAAAGCTTTCCTTAATTTTGAGTCAGTCACAGTGGTCAAGTATTCTGCCACTGTGTACTCTCTGTGTAGGGCCAAATAGCATTCTAGTTTGCTCTGTTTTTTTGTTAATTCTTTCCAATGTGTCAAGTAATTATCTTTTTGTTTTCTCATGATTTGGTTGGGTCTAATTGTGCTGTTGTCCTGGTGCTCTGTGGGGTGTGTTCGTGTTTGTGAACAGAGCCCCAGGACCAGCTTGCTTAGGGGACTCTTCTCCAGGTTCATCTCTCTGTAGGTGATGGCTTTGTTGTGGAAGGTTTGGGAATCGCTTCCTTTTAGGTGGTTATAGAATTTAACGGCTCTTTTCTGGATTTTGATAATTAGTGGGTATCGGCCTAATTCTGCTCTGCATGCATTATTTGGTGTTCTACGTTGTACACGGAGGATATTTTTGCAGAATTGTGCGTGCAGAGTCTCAATTTGGTGTTTGTCCCATTTTGTGAAGTTTTGGTTGGTGAGCGGACCCCAGACCTCACAACCATAAAGGGCAATGGGCTCTATGACTGATTCAAGTATTTTTAGCCAAATCCTAATTGGTATGTTGAAATTTATGTTCCTTTTGATGGCATAGAATGCCCTTCTTGCCTTGTCTCTCAGATCGTTCACAGCATTGTGGAAGTTACCTGTGGCGCTGATGTTTAGGCCAAGGTATATATAGTTTTTTGTGTGCTCTAGGGCCACAGTGTCTAGATGGAATGTGTATTTGTGGTCCTGGTGGCTGGACCTTTTTTGGAACACCATTATTTTGGTCTTACTGAGATTTACTGTCAGGGCCCAGGTCTGACAGAATCTGTGCATAAGATCTAGGTGCTGCTCTCAGAACTCGCTCTCTCTATCTCGCTCTCTCCCTCGTCTCTCTCTCGCTCTCTCTCTCTCTCTCTCGCTTTCTTTCTCTCTCTCTCGCTCACTCTAGCTCTCTTTCTCGCTCTCTCTAGCTCTCTCTTTCTCTCTTCTCGTTTTTCTGTATCAAATTCACTATGATTTAATGGCAAGAATGCAATGAAGCCAAACAAGAGCGACAACAATAACAATAGTAGATTTAATACTAAATGTAATGACAATATACCGAACAAAATCGATACAGTTACATATCAATATTTTTTTAGGACAATGTTATATACATTTAAAAAAAATGTTCCTTCTTTAGGTAGCGTCACAAAGCACTAGCCGGCTGTACCTGCGCCAAAAATGCGGTCGTTTCCATCCTTGTTCTCCATCTTCTTTATGAATAGTGAGACTAAATGTTGTCAGCTCTTTTATTTCCCTCATCAAAACAAATGTTCTCATTTGTTCTCATCTCTGCAACAGACAGACTTATGTTCAAAAGGTTGGGATCACTTAGAAATGTCCTTTTTTTTTTTAAAGAAAAGCACATTTTTTTGTCCATCAAAATAGCATCAAATTGATCAGAAATATATTGTTAATGTTGTAAATTACTATTGTAGCTGGAAAAGGTAGATTTTTTTTAATGGAATGGAATGGAATATCTGCATAGGCGTACAGAGGCCCATTATCAGCAACCATCACTCCTGTGTTCCAATGGCACGTTGTGTTAGCTAATCCAAGTTTACCATTTTAAAAGGCTAATTGATCATTAGAAAACCCTTTTACAATTATGTTAGCACAGCTGAAAACTGTTGTTTTGATTAAAGAAGCAATAAAACTGGCCTTCTTTACACTAGCAGAGTATCTAGAGCATCAGCATTTGTGGGTTCGATTACAGCCTCAAAACGACTGGAAACAAAGACATTTCTTCTGAAGCTCGTCAGTCTCTTCTTGTTCTGAGAAATGAAGGCTATTCCATGTGAGAAATTGCCAAGAAACTGAAGATCTCGTACAACGCTGTGTACTACTCCCTTCACAGAACAGAGCAAACTGTCTCTAACCAGAATTGAAAGAGGAGTGGGAGGCCCCGGTACACAAATGAGGGAGAGGACAAGTACATTAGAGTGTCTAGTTTGAGAAACAGACAGCTCACAAGTCCTCAACTGGCAGCTTCATAAAATAGTACCCACAAAACACCAGTCTCAACGTCAACAGTGAAGAGGCGACTCAGGGATGCTGGCCTTCTAGGCAGAGTTGCAAAGAAAAAGCCATATCTCAGACTGGCCAATAAAAATAAAAGTTTTAGATGGGCAAAAAGAACACAGACACTGGTCAGAGGAATTCTGCCTAGAAGGCCAAACATCTAGTGTTTGGAACATCAAATCGCAATGAAATCCCGGTATTGATATGCCAATGCATATAGAATCGTTAGAATAGCATAGTTAGAATAGCATCGTTGGAATAGCATCATTAGAATAACATCGTTAGAATAGCATCGTTAGAATAGCATCGTTAGAATAGCATCACACATTTGTTAGAATAGCATCGTTAGCATAGCATCGTTAGAATAGCCTCACACATTCGTTAGAATAGCATCGTTAGAATAGCATCGTTAGAATAGCATCACACATTCGTTAGAATAGCATCGTTAGAATAGCATCGATAGAATAGCATCACACATTCGTTAGAATAGCATCGTTAGAATAGCATCGATAGAATAGCATCACACATTCGTTAGAATAGCATCGTTAGAATAGCATCGTTAGAATAGCATCACACATTCGTTAGAATAGCATTGATAGAATAGCATCACACATTCGTTAGAATAGCATCGTTAGAATAGCATCGTTAGAATAGCATCGTTAGAATAGCATCACACATTCGTTAGAATAGCATCGTTAGAATAGCATCACACATTCGTTAGAATAGCATCGATAGAATAGCATCACACATTCGTTAGAATAGCATCGTTAGAATAGCATCGTTAGAATAGCATCGTTAGAATAGCATCGTTAGAATAGCATCGTTAGAATAGCATCGTTAGAATAGCATCGATAGAATAGCATCACACATTCGTTAGAATAGCATCGTTAGAATAGCATCGTAAGAATAGCATCGTTAGAATAGCATCACACATTTGTTAGAATAGCATCGTTAGAATAGCCTCACACATTCGTTAGAATAGCATCGTTAGAATAGCATCGATAGAATAGCATCACACATTCGTTAGAATAGCATCGTTAGAATAGCATCGTTACAATAGCATCACACATTTGTTAGAATAGCATCGATAGAATAGCATCACACATTCGTTAGAATAGCATCGTTAGAATAGCATCGTTAGAATAGCATCACACATTCGTTAGAATAGCATTGATAGAATAGCATCACACATTCGTTAGAATAGCATCGTTAGAATAGCATCGTTAGAATAGCATCGTTAGAATAGCATCACACATTCGTTAGAATAGCATCGTTAGAATAGCATCACACATTTGTTAGAATAGCATCGATAGAATAGCATCACACATTCGTTAGAATAGCATCGTTAGAATAGCATCGTTAGAATAGCATCACACATTCGTTAGAATAGCATTGATAGAATAGCATCACACATTCGTTAGAATAGCATCGTTAGAATAGCATCGTTAGAATAGCATCGTTAGAATAGCATCACACATTCGTTAGAATAGCATCGTTAGAATAGCATCACACATTCGTTAGAATAGCATCGTTAGAATAGCATCACACATTCGTTAGAATAGCATCGTTAGAATAGCATCACACATTCGTTAGAATAGCATCGATAGAATAGCATCACACATTTGTTAGAATAGCATCGTTAGAATAGCATTGTTAGAATACCATCGATAGAATAGCATCACACATTCGTTAGAATAGCATCGTTACAATAGCATCGTTACAATAGCATCACACATTCGTTAGAATAGCATCGTTAGAATAGCATCACACATTTGTTAGAATAGCATCGATAGAATAGCATCACACATTCGTTAGAATAGCATCGTTAGAATAGCATCGTTAGAATAGCATCACACATTCGTTAGAATAGCATTGATAGAATAGCATCACACATTCGTTAGAATAGCATCGTTAGAATAGCATCGTTAGAATAGCATCGTTAGAATAGCATCACACATTCGTTAGAATAGCATCGTTAGAATAGCATCGTAAGAATAGCATCGTTAGAATAGCATCACACATTCGTTAGAATAGCATCGTTAGAATAGCATCACACATTCGTTAGAATAGCATCGTTAGAATAGCATCACACATTCGTTAGAATAGCATCGATAGAATAGCATCACACATTCGTTAGAATAGCATCGTTAGAATAGCATCGTTAGAATAGCATCGTTAGAATAGCATCACACATTCGTTAGAATAGCATCGTTAGAATAGCATCACACATTCGTTAGAATAGCATCGTTAGAATAGCATCACACATTTGTTAGAATAGCATCGTTAGAATAGCATCGTTAGAATAGCATCGTTAGAATAGCATCGTTAGAATAGCATCGTTAGAATAGCCTCACACATTCGTTAGAATAGCATCGTTAGAATAGCATCGTTAGAATAGCATCATTAGAATAGCATCGATAGAATAGCATCACACATTCGTTAGAATAGCATCGTTAGAATAGCATCGTTAGAATAGCATCGTTAGAATAGCATCACACATTCGTTAGAATAGCATCGTTAGAATAGCATCACACATTCGTTAGAATAGCATCGTTAGAATAGCATCGTAAGAATAGCATCGTTAGAATAGCATCACACATTTGTTAGAATAGCATCGTTAGAATAGCATCGTTAGAATAGCATCGTTAGAATAGCATCGTTAGAATAGCCTCACACATTCGTTAGAATAGCATCGTTAGAATAGCATCGATAGAATAGCATCACACATTCGTTAGAATAGCATCGTTAGAATAGCATCGATAGAATAGCATCACACATTCGTTAGAATAGCATCGTTAGAATAGCATCGATAGAATAGCATCACACATTCGTTAGAATAGCATCGTTAGAATAGCATCGTAAGAATAGCATCGTTAGAATAGCATCACACATTTGTTAGAATAGCATCGTTAGAATAGCATCGTAAGAATAGCATCGTTAGAATAGCATCACACATTCGTTAGAATAGCATCGTTAGAATAGCCTCACACATTCGTTAGAATAGCATCGTTAGAATAGCATCGTTAGAATATCATGAGGTCCATGGTCTAGTGCCTTCAGATAGTATTTTAGGCCCATTCATTTTTTTCAGTTTTGTTACGCTTACAGCCTTATTCAAACATACATTATTCTTTTTTAAATGTCCTCATCAATTCACACTCAATACCTCCTAATGACAAAGTGAAAACTATTATTTTTTTAAAGAAATGTACATAAGTATTCAGACTATTTGCTATGAGACTTGAAATTGAGATCAGGTGCATCCTGTTTCCATTGATCATCCTCGAGATGTTTCTACAACTTGATTAGAGTCCACCTGTGGTAAATTCAATTGATTGGACAAGATTAGGAAAGGCACACACCTGTCTATATAAGGTCCCACAGTTACCAGTGCATTTCAGATCAAAAAACACAGCCACGAGGTTGAAGTAATTGTCCGTAAAGCTCCGAGACAGGATTATGTCGAGGCACAGATCTGGGGAAGGGTACCAAAACATTTCTGCAGCATTGAAAGTCCCCAAGAATGATTGGCCTCCATCATTCTTTTATTTTTAATAATTTTTTTAATTTTAATTTTTTTCTCCCCAATTTCGTGGTATGCAATTTTTGTAGTCGCTACTACTATCTTGTCTCATTGCTACAACTCCCGTACGGGCTCGGGAGAGACGAAGGCTGAATGTCATGCGTCCTCGGATACACAACCCAACCAGCCGTACTGCTTCTTAACACAGCGCGCCTCCAACCCGCCACCAACCGCACCAATGTGTCGGAAGGCCTCCATCATTCTTAATATGGAAGAAGTTTGGAACCACCAAGACCCTTCCTGGAGCTGGCCGCCCGGCCAAACTGAGTAATTGGAGTTGAACAAGTACACAATGGTCACTCTGACAGAGCTCAAGACTTCTTCTGTGGAGATGGGAGAACCTTCCAGAAGGAAAACCATCAACACAATACACACCACTCTACAGGAACATAGTGTTCAACACTCACAACAACTTGACACCATTCCCTCCCTGTCTCCCTTCTCCTCCCCTCTCCTCCCCTTTCCTCTTGTCTCCTATCCTGCTCCGACTCCCTCCCCCACTGTAGAGTGGTGTGTATCGTGTTGAACACTAAGCTCCTGTAGAGTTGAACACTAAGCTCCTGTAAAGTGGTGTGTATCGTGTTGAACACTAAGCTCCCGTTGACTGGTGTGTATCGTGTTGAACACTAAGCTCCTGTAGAGTTGAACACTAAGCTCCTGTAGAGTTGAACACTAAGCTCCTGTAGAGTTGAACACTAAGCTCCTGTAGAGTTGAACACTAGGCTCCTGTAAAGTGGTGTGTATCGTGTTGAACACTAAGCTCCTGTAGAGTTGAACACTAAGCTCCCGTAAAGTGGTGTGTATCGTGTTGAACACTAAGCTCCTGTAGAGTGGTGTGTATCGTGTTGAACACTAAGCTCCTGTAGACTGGTGTGTATCGTGTTGAACACTAAGCTCCTGTAGACTGGTGTGTATCGTGTTGAACACTAAGCTCCTGTAGAGTTGAACACTAAGCTCCTGTAAAGTGGTGTGTATCGTGTTGAACACTAAGCTCCTGTAGACTGGTGTTTATCGTGTTGAACACTTAGCTCCTGTAGAGTTGAACACTAAGCTCCTGTAGACTGGTGTGTATCGTGTTGAACACTAAGCTCCTGTAGAGTGGTGTGTATCGTGTTGAACACTAAGCTCCTGTAGACTGGTGTGTATCGTGTTGAACACTAAGCTCCTGTAGAGTGGTGTGTATCGTGTTGAACACTAAGCTCCTGTAGAGTTGAACACTAAGCTCCTGTAAAGTGGTGTGTATCGTGTTGAACACTAAGCTCCTGTAGACTGGTGTGTATCGTGTTGAACACTAAGCTCCTGTAGAGTGGTGTGTATCGTGTTGAACACTAAGCTCCTGTAGAGTTGAACACTAAGCTCCTGTAGACTGGTGTGTATCGTGTTGAACACTTAGCTCCTGTAGAGTTGAACACTAAGCTCCTGTAAAGTGGTGTGTATCGTGTTGAACACTAAGCTCCCGTAAAGTGGTGTGTATCGTGTTGAATACTAAGCTCCCGTAAAGTGGTGTGTATCGTGTTGAACACTAAGCTCCCATAGAGTTGAACACTAAGCTCCCGTAATGTGGTGTGTATTTTGTTGAACACTAAGCTCCTGTAAAGTGGTGTGTATCGTGTTGAACACTAAGCTCCCATAGAGTTGAACACTAAGCTCCCGTAAAGTGGTGTGTATTTTGTTGAACACTAAGCTCCTGTAGACTGGTGTTTGTCGTGTTGAACACTAAGCTCCTGTAGAGTTGAACACTAAGCTCCTGTAGACTGGTGTGTATCGTGTTGAACACTTAGCTCCTGTAGAGTTGAACACTAAGCTCCTGTAAAGTGGTGTGTATCGTGTTGAACACTAAGCTCCTGTAGAGTTGAACACTAAGCTCCTGTAAAGTGGTGTGTATCGTGTTGAACACTAAGCTCCTGTAGAGTGGTGTGTATCGTGTTGAACACTAAGCTCCTGTAGACTGGTGTGTATCGTGTTGAACACTAAGCTCCTGTAGAGTGGTGTGTATCGTGTTGAACACTAAGCTCCTGTAGACTGGTGTGTATCGTGTTGAACACTAAGCTCCTGTAGAGTTGAACACTAAGCTCCTGTAAAGTGGTGTGTATCGTGTTGAACACTAAGCTCCTGTAGACTGGTGTGTATCGTGTTGAACACTTAGCTCCTGTAGAGTTGAACACTAAGCTCCTGTAAAGTGGTGTGTATCGTGTTGAAGACTAAGCTCCTGTAGATTGGTGTGTATCGTGTTGAACACTAAGCTCCTGTAGAGTTGAACACTAAGCTCCTGTAGACTGGTGTGTATCGTGTTGAACACTTAGCTCCTGTAGAGTTGAACACTAAGCTCCTGTAAAGTGATGTGTATCGTGTTGAACACTAAGCTCCTGTAGAGTTGAACACTAAGTTCCTGTAGACTGGTGTGTATCGTGTTGAACACAAAGCTCCTGTAAAGTTGAACACTAAGCTCCTGTAAAGTGGTGTGTATCGTGTTGAACACTAAGCTACCGTAAAGTGGTGTGTATCGTGTTGAATACTAAGCTCCCGTAAAGTGGTGTGTATCGTGTTGAACACTAAGCTCCCATAGAGTTGAACACTAAGCTCCCGTAAAGTGGTGTGTATTTTGTTGAACACTAAGCTCCTGTAAAGTAGTGTGTATCGTGTTGAACACTAAGCTCCCATAGAGTTGAACACTAAGCTTCCGTAAAGTAGTGTGTATTTTGTTTGAAGACTAAGCTCCTGTAGACTGGTGTTTGTCGTGTTGAACACTAAGCTCCTGTAGAGTTGAACACTAAGCTCCTGTAGACTGGTGTGTATCGTGTTGAACACTTAGCTCCTGTAGAGTTGAACACTAAGCTCCTGTAAAGTGGTGTGTATCGTGTTGAACACTAAGCTCCTGTAGATTTGAACACTAAGCTCCTGTAAAGTGGTGTGTATCGTGTTGAACACTAAGCTCCCGTAAAGTGGTGTGTATCGTGTTGAATACTAAGCTCCCGTAAAGTGGTATGTATCGTGTTGAACACTAAGCTCCCGTAAAGTGGTGTGTATCGTGTTGAACACTAAGCTCCCGTAAAGTTGTGTGTATCGTGTTGAATACTAAGCTCCCGTAAAGTGGTGTGTATTTTGTTGAACACTAAGTTCCTGTAAAGTGGTGTGTATCGTGTTGAACACTAAGCTCCCGTAAAGTGGTGTGTATCGTGTTGAACACTAAGCTCCCGTAAAGTTGTGTGTATCGTGTTGAATACTAAGCTCCCGTAAAGTGGTGTGTATCGTGTTGAACACTAAGCTCCCATAGAGTTGAACACTAAGCTCCCGTAAAGTGGTGTGTATTTTGTTGAACACTAAGCTCCTGTAGACTGGTGTTTGTCGTGTTGAACACTAAGCTCCTGTCGACTGGTGTGTGTCGTGTTGAACACTAAGCTCCTGTAGACTGGTGTGTGTCGTGTTGAACACTAAGCTCCTGTAGAGTTCTCTCTGTGCCTTTCAAAGAAGACAATTTATAAAGTGAGAAGAACAGCTCATGCTTATCAGTCAGTCGATAGGTGGTGTTCTGCATGAAGAACATGTATAAGCAGGTCTCTCCCTCTCTGTCTCTCTCTTTGTGTCCCTCTCTCTTTATCTCTCTGTCTCTCTCTTTGTGTGTCTCTCTCTCTCTCTCTCTCTCTCTCTCTCTCTCTCTCTCTTTATCTCTCTCTCTCTCTCTCTGTCTGTCTCTGTCTCTGTCTCTGTCTCTGTCTCTGTCTCTGTCTCTATCTCTCTCTGTCTTCCTTTGATGAGCTGCACTCTCCTACCATCAAAGCAGCACACAGGTTCAATGCATCACTGTCTTTACTCCCTTCTCCCTCTGCTTTCCATTCACAGATTCATACTACCTCTCTACTGGCTTCCATGTAATCAATGATCTCTCTTTTATCTTACTTCCTGTCCTTTGATTTCTACCACATCATCCCTCCCTCTGACATCTTGTACTCTCTCTTGACTATCTAAAGATTTCATTCATTAATTATTTTCCATTTGCTCTCTCTGTCTACTTCGAAAAAAAAGGTTAAATCTAGAAACTTTCGGCTGTCCGAAGGAGAACCCTTTGAATAATCATTTCATATAATTATTTATAAACTAGGTGGTTCGAGCCCTGAATGCTGATTGGATGCCGTGGTATATCAGACCAAATATCACTATTATGACTCAAAAAATATTTTTACTGCAATAAGGCACCTCTGGGGTTTGTGGTATATGACCAATATACCACGGCTAAGGGCCGTGTCCGCTTTGCGTCTTGCTTAAGACGGCCCTTGCCTAAGACGGCCCCCTCCCCTCTCCACTTCCTTGTTCCCTCCCCTGTCCACTTCCTTGTTCCCTACCCTGTCCACTTCCTTGTTCCCTCCCCTGTCCACTTCCTTGTTCCCTCCCCTGTCCACTTCCTTGTTCCCTACCCTGTCCAGTTCCTTGTTCCCTCCCCTGTCCACTTCCTTGTTCCCTCCCCTGTCCACTTCCTTGTTCCCTCCGCTGTCCACTTCCTTGTTCCCTCCCCTGTCCACTTCCTTGTTCCCTCCCTCCTTGTTCCCTCCCCTGTCCACTTCCTTGTTCCCTCCCCTGTCCACTTCCTTGTTCCCTCTCCTGTCCACTTCCTTGTTCCCTCCCTCCTTGTTCCCTCCCCTGTCCACTTCCTTGTTCCCTCCCCTGTCCACTTCCTTGTTCCCTCTCCTGTCCACTTCCTTGTTCCCTCCCTCCTTGTTCCCTCCCCTGTCCACTTCCTTGTTCCCTCCCCTGTCCACTTCTTTGTTCCCTCCCCTGTCCAGTTCCTTGTTCCCTCACCTGTCCAGTTCCTTATTCCCTCCCCTGTCCACTTCCTTGTTCCCTCCTCTGTCCAGTTCCTTATTCCCTCCCCTGTCCACTTTCTTGTTCCCTCCCCTGTCCAGTTCCTTGTTCCCTCCCCTGTCCAGTTCCTTGTTCCCTCCTCTGTCCAGTTCCTTTTTCCCTCCCTCCTTGTTCCCTCCCATGTCCACTTCCTTGTTCCCTCCCCTGTCCAGTTCCTTGTTCCCTCCCTCCTTGTTCCCTCCTCTGTCCAGTTCCTTGTTCCCTCCCCTGTCCAGTTCCTTGTTCCCTCCCTCCTTGTTCCCTCCCCTGTCCACTTCCTTGTTCCCTCCCCTGTCCACTTCCTTGTTCCCTTCCTCCTTGTTCCCTCCCCTGTCCACTTCCTTGTTCCCTCCCCTGTCCACTTCCTTGTTCCCTTCCTCCTCGTTCCCTCCCCTGTCCACTTCCTTGTTCCCTCCCCTGTCCAGTTCCTTGTTCCCTCCCCTGTCCACTTCCTTGTTCCCTCCCCTGTCCACTTCCTTGTTCCCTCCCCTGTCCAGTTCCTTGTTCCCTCCCCTGTCCAGTTCCTTGTTCCCTCCCCTGTCCACTTCCTTGTTCCCTCCCCTGTCCACTTCCTTGTTAATACATTAATTTACAGTAAAGGAACTGTGTCAGTATGAGTCAGAGAGGCTACGTCCCAAATAAAAACCTATTCCCTATGTAAAGTGGAAGAACATCATTTCCATTAGCCGGTAATAGCCTCGGAGAAGAAAAAAATCCCATTGCGAAATAAGGCATTTTTTTTATTTTTTTTCATTGATGTAGATACATTTGATTGGTCATGCTTATCGGTCGATCAGTTAATTTGCATAATTTAGTGTAATTAAATTGGCGTGTGTGTACAGCATATTCGTTATGTATCTTATTTGTCACACGTGTCCAGCGTACAGAGACTTGCTAATGCATCTCAAACAGGAAACAAAGGCAACGGAAGGCGGACTTCATCAGCGGTCAAACATCACTTTGCAGTGAGCTGGAAGCAGTACGCATTTTGAAAACAATAAACTTATTGTTTGAAGCCTGAAAAACACGTCTCATAATACTGTAAATAGAATGAATAGAACCTGTAACCCTGGTAAATAGGATGAATAGAACCTCTAACCCTGGTAAATAGAATGAATAGAACCTGTAACCCTGGTAAATAGGATGAATAGAACCTCTAACCCTGGTAAATAGAATGAATAGAACCTCTAACCCTGGTAAATAGAATGAATAGAACCTGTAACCCTGGTAAATAGGATGAATAGAACCTCTAACCCTGGTAAATAGAATGAATAGAACCTCTAACCCTGGTAAATAGAATGAATAGAACCTCTAACCCTGGTAATATGACTGGTAAATAGAATGAATAGAACCTCTAACCCTGGTAATATGACTGGTAAACAGAATGAATAGAACCTGTAACCCTGGTAATATGACTGGTAAATAGAATGAATAGAACCTCTAACCCTGGTAATATGACTGGTAAATAGAATGAATAGAACCTCTAACCCTGGTAAATAGAATGAATAGAACCTCTAACCCTGGTAATATGACTGGTAAATAGAATGAATATAACCTGTAACCCTGGTAATATGACTGGTAAATAGAATGAATAGAACCTGTAACCCTGGTAAATAGATTGCATAGAACCTGTAACCCTGGTAAATAGATTGAATAGAACCTCTAACGCTGGTAATATGACTGGTAAATAGAATGAATATAACCTGTAACCCTGGTAATATGACTGGTAAATAGAATGAACAGAACCTCTAACCCTGGTAATATGACTGGTAAATAGAATGAATAGAACCTCTAACCCTGGTAAATAGATTGCATAGAACCTGTAACCCTGGTAAATAGATTGAATAGAACCTCTAACGCTGGTAATATGACTGGTAAATAGAATGAATAGAACCTCTAACCCTGGTAATATGACTGGTAAATAGAATGAATAGAACCTCTAACCCTGGTAATATGACTGGTAAATAGAATTAATAGAACCTCTAACCCTGGTAATATGACTGGTAAATAGAATGAATAGAACCTCTAACCCTGGTAATATGACTGGTAAATAGAATGAATAGAACCTCTAACCCTGGTAATATGACTGGTAAATAGAATGAATAGAACCTCTAACCCTGGTAATATGACTGGTAAATAGAATGAATAGAACCTCTAACCCTGGTAATATGACTGGTAAATAGAATGAATAGAACATCTAACCCTGGTAAATAGAATGAATAGAACCTGTAACCCTGGTAATATGACTGGTAAATAGAATGAATAGAACCTCTAATCCTGGTAATATGACTGGTAAATAGAATTAATAGAACCTGTAACCTTGGTAATATGACTGGTAAATAGATTGAATAGAACCTCTAACCCTGGTAATATGACTGGTAAATGGAATGAATAGAACCTCTAACCCTGGTAATATGACTGGTAAATAGAATGAATAGAACCTCTAACCCTGGTAATATGACTGGTAAATAGAATTAATAGAACCTCTAACCCTGGTAATATGACTGGTAAATAGAATGAATATAACCTGTAACCCTGGTAATATGACTGGTAAATAGAATGAACAGAACCTCTAACCCTGGTAACATGACTGGTAAATAGAATGAATAGAACCTCTAACCCTGGTAAATAGATTGCATAGAACCTGTAACCCTGGTAAATAGATTGAATAGAACCTCTAACGCTGGTAATATGACTGGTAAATAGAATGAATATAACCTGTAACCCTGGTAATATGACTGGTAAATAGAATGAATAGAACCTGTAACCCTGGTAAATAGATTGCATAGAACCTGTAACCCTGGTAAATAGATTGAATAGAACCTCTAACGCTGGTAATATGACTGGTAAATAGAATGAATATAACCTGTAACCCTGGTAATATGACTGGTAAATAGAATGAACAGAACCTCTAACCCTGGTAATATGACTGGTAAATAGAATGAATAGAACCTGTAACCCTGGTAAATATAATGAATAGAACCTGTAACCCTGGTAATATGACTGGTAAATAGAATGAACAGAACCTCTAACCCTGGTAATATGACTGGTAAATAGAATGAATAGAACCTCTAACCCTGGTAAATAGATTGCATAGAACCTGTAACCCTGGTAAATAGATTGAATAGAACCTCTAACGCTGGTAATATGACTGGTAAATAGAATGAATAGAACCTCTAACCCTGGTAATATGACTGGTAAATAGAATGAATAGAACCTCTAACCCTGGTAATATGACTGGTAAATAGAATTAATAGAACCTCTAACCCTGGTAATATGACTGGTAAATAGAATGAATAGAACCTCTAACCCTGGTAATATGACTGGTAAATAGAATGAATAGAACCTCTAACCCTGGTAATATGACTGGTAAATAGAATGAATAGAACCTCTAACCCTGGTAATATGACTGGTAAATAGAATGAATAGAACCTCTAACCCTGGTAATATGACTGGTAAATAGAATGAATAGAACATCTAACCCTGGTAAATAGAATGAATAGAACCTGTAACCCTGGTAATATGACTGGTAAATAGAATGAATAGAACCTCTAATCCTGGTAATATGACTGGTAAATAGAATTAATAGAACCTGTAACCTTGGTAATATGACTGGTAAATAGATTGAATAGAACCTCTAACCCTGGTAATATGACTGGTAAATGGAATGAATAGAACCTCTAACCCTGGTAATATGACTGGTAAATAGAATGAATAGAACCTCTAACCCTGGTAATATGACTGGTAAATAGAATGAATAGAACCTGTAACCCTGGTAATATGACTGGTAAATAGAATGAATAGAACCTCTAACCCGGGTAAATAGAATGAATAGAACCTGTAACCCTGGTAATATGACTGGTAAATAGAATGAATAGAACCTGTAACCCTGGTAAATAGAATGAATAGAACCTCTAACCCTGGTAATATGACTGGTAAATAGAATGAATAGAACCTGTAACCCTGGTAAATAGAATGAATAGAACCTCTAACCCTGGTAATATGACTGGTAAATAGAATGAATAAAACCTGTAACCCTGGTAAATAGAATGAATAGAACCTCTAACCCTGGTAATATGACTGGTAAATATAATGAATAGAACCTGTAACCCTGGTAAATAGAATGAATAGAACCTCTAAACCTGGTAATATGACTGGTAAATAGAATGAATTGAACCTGTAACCCTGGTAAATATAATGAATAGAACCTCTAACCCTGGTAATATGACTGGTAAATATAATGAATAGAACCTGTAACCCTGGTAATATGACTGGTAAATAGAATGAATAGAACCTCTAACCCTGGTAAATAGAATGTATAGAACCTGTAACCCTGGTAAATAGAATGAATAGAACCTCTAACCCTGGTAATATGACTGGTAAATAGGATGAATAGAACCTGTAACCCTGGTAATATGACTGGTAAATAGAATGAATAGAACCTGTAACCCTGGTAATATGACTGGTAAATAGAATGAATAGAACCTCTAACCCTGGTAATATGACTGGTAAATAGAATGAATAGAACCTGTAACCCTGGTAATATGACTGGTAAATAGAATGAATAGAACCTCTAACCCTGGTAATATGACTGGTAAATAGAATGAATAGAACCTGTAACCCTGGTAATATGACTGGTAAATAGAATGAATAGAACCTCTAACCCTGGTAATATGACTGGTAAATAGAATGAATAGAACCTGTAACCCTGGTAATATGACTGGTAAATAGAATGAATAGAACCTGTAACCCTGGTAATATGACTGGTAAACAGAATGAATAGAACCTGTAACCCTGGTAATATGACTGGTAAATAGAATGAATAGAACCTGTAACCCTGGTAAATAGAATGAATAGAACCTGTAACCCTGGTAATATGACTGGTAAATAGAATGAATAGAACCTGTAACCCTGGTAAATAGAATGAATAGAACCTGTAACCCTGGTAAATAGAATGAATAGAACCTGTAACCCTGGTAAATAGAATGAATAGCACCTGTAACCCTGGTAATATGACTGGTAAATAGAATGAATAGAACCTGTAACCCTGGTAAATAGAATGAATAGAACCTGTAACCCTGGTAATATGACTGGTAAATATAATGAATAGAACCTGTAACCCTGGTAATATGACTGGTAAATAGAATGAATAGAACCTCTAACCCTGGTAATATGACTGGTAAATAGAATGAATAGAACCTGTAACCCTGGTAAATAGAATGAATATAACCTGTAACCCTGGTAATAAGACTGGTAAATAGAATGAATAGAACCTGTAACCCTGGTAAATAGAATGAATAGAACCTCTAACCCTGGTAACATGACTGGTAAATAGAATGAATAGAACCTCTAACCCTGGTAATATGACTGGTAAATAGAATGAATAGAACCTCTAACCCTGGTAATATGACTGGTAAATAGAATGAATAGAACCTCTAACCCTGGTAATATGACTGGTAAATAGAATGAATAGAACCTCTAACCCTGGTAAATAGAATGAATAGAAGTAACCCTGGTAATATGACTGGTAAATAGAATGAATAGAACCTCTAACCCTGGTAATATGACTGGTAAATAGAATGAATAGAACCTCTAACCCTGGTAATGTGACTGGTAAATGGAATGAATAGAACCTCTAACCCTGGTAATATGACTGGTAAATAGAATGAATAGAACCTGTAACCCTGGTAAATAGAATGAATAGAACCTCTAACCCTGGTAATATGACTGGTAAATGGAATGAATAGAACCTGTAACCCTGGTAAATAGAATTAATAGAACCTCTAACCCTGGTAATATGACTGGTAAATGGAATGAATAGAACCTGTAACCCTGGTAATATGACTGGTAAATAGAATGAATAGAACCTGTAACCCTGGTAATATGACTGGTAAATAGAATGAATAGAACCTCTAACCCTGGTAATATGACTGGTAAATGGAATGAATAGAACCTGTAACCCTGGTAAATAGAATGAATAGAATCTGTAACCCTGGTAATATGACTGGTAAATGGAATGAATAGAACCTCTAACCCTGGTAATATGACTGGTAAATGGAATGAATAGAACCTGTAACCCTGGTAAATAGAATGAATAGAACCTGCAACCCTGGTAATATGACTGGTAAATGGAATGAATAGAACCTGTAACCCTGGTAATATGACTGGTAAATAGAATGAATGGAACCTCTAACCCTGGTAATATGACTGGTAAATAGAATGAATAGAACCTGTAACCCTGGTAAATAGAATGAATAGAACCTCTAACCCTGGTAATATGACTGGTAAATAGAATGAATAGAACCTGTAACCCTGGTAATATGACTGGTAAATAGAATGAATAGAACCTCTAACCCTGGTAATATGACTGGTAAATAGAATGAATAGAACCTCTAACCCTGGTAAATAGAATGAATATAACCTGTAACC